>NC_143014.1:307769642-307924528 GCF_055824585.1 Amblyomma mixtum
AACAACAAAACACTGCACCAGTGGCGCAAACGCCGACTTCTTCCAACTCCATTGGCACGACTCTATGACTCATCAAACAAAGAATTTTGCCGCCTGAAGAACAGCGACGACAGTGATGGCACCGTTTTTTAATTGCAGTCATGGCTTAAAATGCTTTCTGACAATGAGCTGCCCTAATGCAGAACAGCAGAGGCTATTCAGCATGGCTAATGAGAACCCTTCTTAAATTATTGATGAGGCTCAGTTGCTCCTGCGGTGCAATGAATCAAGAAATATGAAAGGCTTACAGCAGCTGTGACCAATGTACTTCATTGAATGTATAAAAATTAAGCAACAATTAGAAGGTTTTGCACTATTTGTGTGAAGTAATTTTTGCGCAATGCCATTACTTTTTATCAGCAGTAATGGTAACATAATCGAGTTACATTCGTGCGATTGTTGAGAAAGTAACTAGTAATGTAATTTTAATTAATATTTTTAAAACGCAGTTTACGTATGTATGCCTGGTGTGTGTTATACGTCATTTATATTTCTTGTTGATTACTTTTAGGACGATTGCTGCTTTAAGAGGACACTGAAGACGGATTGAAGTTGGCGGCCTTCGTCGATACATTACCGCGCTCTAATGAAAAAAAAGGCTCGTTTCACTCATAACAGAGCTTTTGTAAGACGGAAAAGGCCAAAGATATGAGCTACAGGTATATCCCTGCCACCGGCCGTTTTCGGGAGCTGCAGACCGCGACAACTTGGAGGAAGTTTTGTGAGGATCCGAGATGCACCCTTATTTACTTCCAAGTGGTGATCCAGGAGTCAAATGGGGTCTTCACGTGATGTTTCTGAGTCGAGCGGCGGGAGAAAAAAAATTGTTTCATTTAAAAGCCCAATTTTCGCTTAAATAAATGTGCATTTCGCTGCCATAAAAGCATCAGCACGTCTACCAAGAGCCATAGAATAGATTTTACTCCTAAGAAGAAATTCCATACAGGAGTCCTGTCCGTAAAATACTTTGGGGACGAGTTGTATATAGCCCACGATCGTTGTTGTAATAATAGTGTTTTAGGAGAGTGCGATGCACAGTGCGCTATTGTGAGCTGGCCTGTCTAGGAAGCAGGCGTAGACTCACTGTGACAATGCCATGCTCGGGGTGCATGACGCAGACTGCAGCTTAGCGCGACCTCGCTGGACGAGAGATTATTGATACCTGTGTGACGGTTGTGTTGACGCCGGAAGTGTCCGCAGAATATCTCGCCGGAACTTGGTCCCCTGTGACGTCACTAGGTATGTGACATCACGTAAGTAATGCGAGGTTAGAATTAAAATGAGAAAAGAAAATTAAGGTCTAGTTGGGAATCGAACCCGGCCGCGGGCGTGCGAGATAACGTGACAGTACAAGCCAAAATTTCAAGAGTGATGACGTCAGAATCGCTGCCACGCCCAGACAGGAGCGAAGAGGAATTATGAAAAAAAAAAACGCGCGGCGCAAAACCGCGACCGCCGAAGCGACGACGCTGCTTTGAGCAACAGAACGATATCGCAGGTGTGGATGAAAACCCAGCGATGTCATCAGTGGTTGACCTTAATGTGGTGGCAGTATTCCCGAATTCATTCACCAAAATTTTGAGCAACTGTTCATCTTACGGCATTCCAGGTAGTGTCTTAGAATTTATGTTTGCATATAGCTTACATGTTTTAGTCAAGTTGGAGGTCAGCTTGAGGGGGGGGGGGGGGGCATGGGCATATGCGGCTTCAATTACATGCCTTCTAAGATATTTTCCCTCAAGGTGCGGTTCAGGTGTCCACCGAGATGTCGAGATGTGAAGTTGGAGGCTAACTTGCCACAGCTACTGCGCCCCTTATCTTTCCTCAAAAACCTTTCCTTTCCTCAAAACACATGCTTTCGTATTCCTCCAAGTAAGCTGGCTCAAGTGCACCGAGGATATTTTTTGTTCTTGCAGTCGCTAGACACACCAGAGAAATATTTTTTGTAGATGACGCCGGAGAGAGAAGCACGGCGACGTTGTGTGACAAGAACCGATCTTACTCCGCTATTATGGCGCCTTCACATAATTATTTTCTTCTGTAAACGCTTTACTCGACTTGGACGATGAATCTGACCACCACCGTATAGGTAGCGTGCAATACCAAGGCGGCACCGCGGTGGCAAGGTTTTTCGCCTAAAACCTGCCGGCCACACTTGCACAGATCGCTTCAAAAACAACAAAGCATTCATTGTCGGTATCCAAATAAAACCTTGTGCTACGCTGCTTTTTGGAGTGTTTCTCGTTGGCGGGTTTGTTATTGAAATTATCCGGCGATGTAGAGGAAAATCCCGGTCCAGTGACAGAAGAAATGTTCGCGGAACTAATCCAGAACCAAAAGGAGATTCTGTCAAAACTCACTGAGGTCCAGGTTAATCAGGCTTCCTCTGAAACAAGAATGCTTGAAATGCAAGGTCGCCTTCTTGCAATTGAAAGGAAACTAGAAACCCTGGATGATACTCAGAGCAGGCTCGCAAACATTGAAACGGTTGTTGACAAGTGGGATGATGATATGTCACGCCTTGCTAAACAGGTTGATGAACTAGATAATCGTTCTCGAAGAAATAATTTGATTATTAGAGGTGTAATTGAAGACGAAAATGAAAACGAAGTGACATTGATGAAGAAAGTGACCGAAGAAATTTGTAGCGATATCCTTAAGGTGAGTGTATGTTCCATTGAAAGAATCCACAGGCTTGGCAGGTATTCACCCGAAGGAAATCGCCCGATTATCTTCAGAGTTGGGGACTATAGGGACAAAGTAAAAATTTTGAGTAATTGTACTAAACTTAAAGATTCAGGAATAAGCATTAGTGAAGATTACTCCAAACGAGTAGTGGAAATTAGGAAAAAGCTTTGGGATTCAAGTGCAGAAGAAAGAAAAGATGGCCGTAAGGGCAAACTTATCTTTGATAAACTAAAACTGAACAACGTGCTGTATGGCTGGAACGAAGTTAAGAATGAGAGATACAGAATTGCCAGCACCACCGGATGTGGCAACAAGTGACACGATCAAAGCAAGCAGAATGAGTTTAAGATAGTGAATATAAATGCGCGGAGCATATTAAACAAATCCGACTCACTGGAAGTAATAGCTATGGAACATGAACCTGACGTTATTGTTATAACGGAGACATGGTTACATAAGAATATAAAGGACGCCGAGTTCGTGCCAGCTGGATATAAAGCATTCAGAAAGGACCGAGCAGGAAGAGGTGGTGGCGTAGCCATACTGGTCAAGCAAAATGTTTTGTGTACTGTCCTGCATCAATCGGGCGATAATGAAGCGGTATGGATCAAAACTAAGCTTACCGATCGAACCGTTTATATTGGAGCGGTATATAGACCACCAAATTCCTCACTTGACGTAATTACCAATATAAGAGAATTTATGGAAAGAAATATTAGAGGAGGAGAAGGAGTAATTCTCCTAGGCGATTTTAATTTACCGGGAATTAATTGGAGCTCCTACGCACCCGGGGAGATGGATGTGGCAAGCTCTGAAAAACTTTTGGACTTGGTATTTTGTTATGATTTAGTACAAATAGTAACCGAATTCACAAGACTGTGTGATACAACATCATCTATTCTTGATTTAATTTTTGTGTCTCATGGCTTAATAAGGCACTTGAGAGATTGTCATGTTGAGGACGGATTATCAGATCATAAAATGGCAATAGCTTCATTCAATATGTCACCATCTGTCTCATCATCTGAACCAATAAGAGAGGTTTTGAATTTTCAGATCGCGGATGATGTCAGTGTGCTAGATTATCTTGAATCTTCTTTCGATGAATTCATGTACCTCTACCACTCAGAAATGAGCACTGATGCTTTGTGGAGTTTCTTTTCCAATGCCGTCACCCATTGTATCGAGCACTTTATACCAAAGAATAAAAAGAAGAGCAGGCGCAGGAATCCATGGATTAACAGAGAAATTATCCATTCGAAAAGGAAAATTCAGCGGAAACGAAAAGCATGTTCCCAAAATTGCAATGTGGGTGACACAGCCTGTATTCGCCGCATGAGACATGACTTGAAACACCAAATTAGAGAATCAAGAAACCGTTTTTTTAATGTTACACTGAAGAAGTTTCTTTGCGAGGCACCGGCGAAATTTTGGAGGTATGTTAATCCACCAACCAAGCAACACTGTTCAAATGCTGAGGTTAACACTCAAGAAAGCACTGAACAATTCAACCTTCAGTTTTCCTCTGTTTTTACGAAGGATGATGGCACGTTGCCAGGCCATTATGACTTCTCTACCCGTCCTCCCATTTCAGATATTGTGATAACCGAAGAAGGTGTTCTGAACCTGTTACTCAATATTAACACAAAAAAAAGCCCCGGACCAGATGGTATACCTAATGAATTTTTAGTCAGATATGCTGAGTGGGTGTCTAAGTTCCTTACGAAAATATTTATTTCCTCTGTTAGCAATGGTTACTTCCCTTCCGCATGGAAGCTAGCCAGAATAGTGCCAATCCATAAAACCGGCAACACTTCAGACTTTAGCAATTACAGACCAATTTCTCTCGCAAGTACGTGTTCTAAGCTACTAGAACATATCATGACCAAACACTTATCGAACTATTTAGAAACGTATAACTTGTTATCACCACTGCAGCATGGTTTCCGTAAAGGTTTGTCTACGATTACACAGTTAGTTGAGCTAGTTCATGATATTTCACAAACGATTAATTCCCGCGGACAGATGGACTTAATTTACCTAGATTTCGCCAAAGCTTTTGATAAAGTTTCCCACCCTAAACTTCTACTTAAAATCAATATTATGTTTAAAAATCCCAAGCTAACGACATGGTTTACTTCGTATTTAGAGTGCCTCCACCAGTACGTTGAAATAGACGGACATACATCCAGCTTATTACCGGTCTTATCTGGTGTACCACAGGGCAGTGTCCTTGGACCGCTTTTATTTCTTATTTTTATTAATGACTTGCCAAGCCTTGTTTCTGTCCCTATAAGATTATTCGCCGACGATTGTGTCATTTACAATAGAATAAATTCTCCCAGTGATCAAATGAACATACAACATAGCCTAGACAATATTACTAAATGGTGCGATGACTGGCAAATGACCATTAATCCCTCGAAATCTGTTTGTATGTCTACCACTAGGAAAAAAACTACCTTAGAATTTCCTTACCATATTCGTGATAATGTGCTCGGAAGGGTAGATGAACACAAGTATTTGGGACTAATATTTACTAGCGACTTTAGATGGAATAGGTACGTAGAGGAAACATGCAATAAGGCTAATAATGTGCTGTGGAGTCTGAGGCGCAACTTACATAGTACAACTCCTGAAATTAAAAACTTGGCTTATAGAACACTGGTCAGACCTATAATTGAATACGCTAAAATTGTCTGGGATCCTCACACGCAAAAAAACTGTAACAAACTAGAAAGGATTCAGAGGTTAGCCTCTCGATTCATATTTAATAAATATCGCCGAGTTCACTCCCCCTCAGAGCTGTGTCACCTTGCAGACCTTCCCAAGTTAGAATTAAGGACCAAATTCGACAGGCTCAAGTTTCTATTCCTTATTATCAGTAACGCAATTAAAATCAATAGGACCGATTATTTCGACATTCGTTCTAATGAATCATCTAGACATCGCCATAGCATGTATATTCCGCCTCCAGTAACTCGTAACGATGCATTTAAATGTAGTGTCTTTCCCAGAGCAATAAAAGAATGGAACATGCTTCCCGATTCCGTAGTTCAATCTTCTTCGCTCAGTGCATTTTTGGTTAATTTAGACTCTTTTATTTATTCCGGGAGCGCGGTGTGCTAATATGACTGAGTTAAGTCCGTGTATTGTGTTTCGTGTCTTTATATAGTGTTTTACTGTGTAGATGCTCTTGAGTGTGCGTGATTATGTTTTTTGTTGCTCTCTTCTACAATGTGATAGGGCACTGTGTATACTTTTCTCGTCCTCTTTAATGACTTGTTACGTGTACAATGCGCTTGATGACAGATTTGTTGGTATTTTTGCTGTCTTTTTTTTTTCCTACCACTCCTGTAATGACCCTTCAAAGGGTTAACAGTATCAATAAACAAACAAACAAACAAACACACGAAGACGACGCGGGGTATTAAAGCTACTAAGCTGTAATGACAAGCTACAAATATGCAACAAGAATAAAGGACGAAAACATCGATACGGACATATGCTAATAGCCACGAGTGGAGTCTATGCTATATTTAGAGATGTTAAGCACGAAAAGAACAAGGCTGCTAACCTCACTGCGTATAAATATAAACGCCGTCGTGACACAAAATGCATGCGAGCGCAATAGGCAAGTTACAGTTAAGTTACTGAAAGCAGAATAATTTTCTATTAGGTCTCATAGGTCTCTTTAATATGGGGCAGAGCGTCCTGGTTCGCCCCATATTGTTATTATTATGTTGGTTCGGTTAATAATCTTGTGATGTTGCTGGTTGGCCCCCATTTTTTAGCGGTGCTCTATGGCAGTAATTCATTCCATGCTGATGCTCAATTGATTGATTGAATGCCTGACTGATTGTTTCTTAGATTTATTCATTGATTGGTTCAATGATTAATTGAACTGATTTGGCAGTTGGTATTTAGAGCATATTTGTACCTCTGCTTTGCGACTTCTCCACGTTGTAAGCAAGGTCCAAAATAATCTCTTCAAGTGTCTCTAATGTTTCTTTACGTGTGTTTCTATTGGCCTATCTCCCGCAGCCCGAGCTTCGTTTGCAAGTGCCGCAGGTGCTGTCCATAGCGGGATACACTGAGCTCCAAGCCGGTCACATATGCGCTGACAACGTTGGCCAGGAGAGGTCATGTCTCTGCGGAAGCGCTTAAATACATTCTGCACCAATACCCGGCATGCATGTGCTATTTACGTGGGAGGCTAGACGAAGAAGAAAAAAAACTGGGCAAGGCTCACGTGCGTCCATTCGAAGCCAAGCCTGGAAATTTCCGCCAACTCGCCGCGCGACAACGCTGCCTAGAAGTGCACGCAAGCGACCTGCGGCAAGCAGTAGCCACGTCCACGAGGACTTCGTGCTGCAGACCCTGCTGAGCGACGTGTGCGCCGGAGCGCCTATCGTGTTCGCCGAGCTAGGGAGCCAGGTGTAAAACTCGGTTGGCAGTTCTCTCCTGCGCAGGACGTCGTTCTCGTCGTAAGCTCTGCGAAGGTGAGGCCTCGCATTCCGCACCACTCATTCCTGGCATTCGCCCGCTAGGCCGCATATGAAAATTTGTTCGCCTAGTTATGCCGTTCGAGCCACCGCGATGACGCTTGTAGATTAAGGTGGCACTTACCACGCAGCGACAAATATCATGTTTTGTGAGGGGAACTTGCTTTGGACGTGACTTACTCCGGCGATGTCGTCGATTCACGGCATCGACGATTCACGACGATGTCGTGAATCGTCGCCCGAGACGATTCACGACATGGATTCATTGCGCGCAACCGTGCGAGCTTGTTCACATTGAGTGAGTGGGCTTAAAGACATTGCACACATTTCATGCTTGGAGAGGAATGTAGAACATCAGGACGAGAGGAACCGCGTGTAGTCTTTTTTTTTTCGGCCATGACTTGTTGATGACCAGGTTTTCTCTCCCTCCTCAGGGACTTAGTGACATCAGTAGCTGCTTCTTCCTTATACGTGCGGGTAATTAGCGTCAAGAGACAAGGCGCATGAGTGCCTTATGCAGCTTAGCTGCTGCCGGTCTTGTTTCAGTAGCAGCCCTTTCAGATACTTCTGTATTTCGCTTTCGGGTAAGAATTCACTGGGTCTAATAACGGAATACTGTCTTATCCTTTACTCCTTGTAGCAACGCTCACCTCCCGTGTCTCGCTCCCCCACATAGTGTACCACACAATTGCATCCCTACTCGGGTAGGAAAGTCTCATCCAGGGCAACAGGCCTCCACGTTGCCTGCTACGTCTTGAGTGGTGCAGCTGTACCACGCTCCCTGGAGCTAATTGCTCTGGTCGAGAGCCACTGCCATCTCCACCTTTCAGTGGCACACGAGTCATCGGAAGGATATTCGATGAATACAGAGCGACGAACACGCCATGAAAGGAACACGCCGGTAAACAGCACAGGGCTGTGTTGTGTCCCTGCGTGTTCCTTTCTTCTTGTCCTGTTCGTCGCGCTGTAGTCGTGGAATACCGTCTCCAACTGGCCGGCAACTGACTTTTTCGAGTGTGGGAACAAAACTTGCGTCCTTGCATTGATGTGCTCTTACTTGGCAGCTTAAGACCACAGGTGTCAAAGATTATTCTTCGGTTAACCTCCCTCTTTCCTCTTATTGCTCCTCCTCCTCCTCCTACTTGCCGTCAGTTGTTCTAAAGCAAATGCTATAATGGGGACCCAAAACATCGCCTTCAGTTCCCAAACTCCATTATTGTATGATAGCAATGACCATACCTATGCTTTATATCGAATATGCACTAACCAAGCCGAATATGTTTCGTCAATCGCGAAATTACAGCTCATATTGCCATTTTTTGCCGCTAGTTGTTTCTTTATTTATTTCAAGTTACGCAGAATACATGAGGTGTTTTTCATGACGTGTACTTCATGACCAAGCAATAAGAGCTGGAGCTGCACTTCCGCTGCCATGATTCCTTGAGCAAAAATGGTAATGCCGTAAGTTTTCGTATCGTCCCAATTAGAAGCATTTGTAACACATTCGAGATGAAGCCGGATAGCATGTAAGCCTGAAAAATTTCGAAAACAATCTTGACGGAGCATCGGATTAAAAATGTTCTTCACGAAAGTCATTTCTGAGCTCTGATCATGGATATGAAAGCCACGTATTCGACAAAAACGCACCCACAGGATGTTACAGCAACAGTGGGCTAGACGCACTTAAAGCTTCGAATTCGTTCGGTCATCACACAAAGGGAACGAAAAGCACTTGGGCTCGTTGCCATATTGCAAGGTTAACGTGTTCATGCCCTCTGCCCGCATGGACACTACTGAATACGTATTTTGGTTTCAGTTCAGCGGGTTGTCTTGCGTCTCGTCTCTGTATATATTTACTTCGTAATTGGCTGCAAAGTGTTGTCTGACTAATGAGTGTAAAAATCGATGTCCTCGTCAAATAAAGGGGGTCTTTATTTCACACTCGACCATTAAAATGCAGACGTAAAAAAATAAGACACTCGGCATTATTTTTGGAGTTCTCTTTGAAAATATTTCTTGCTGGACGATCGGCTCTGTCTCCCCACCTACTGCTTTATAAAATTTGTGCTGCAGGCTGGCTCTATTTATCGACATTTATGGCTTTCGATGTGGTTTTTCCGCACTACGGTTTCCACAGGTTTTGCACGATGCCGGCCAAGGCGACCTCGGAAATTAAAAAAAAAACTCTGTACACTCACATCGAAACGAGGAATGCAGACGTGGGAGCTCCTTGAAATGGCACATTTGTAGTCCTTCCTTTTGTTCCGTGCTGGCGGCTGGCGCTCGGTCCTGGCGAACAGCGGAGAAGACTTGAATAACATCCCATGAGTTACAGACGTGAAGTTAGAAGCGCATCGACTTGAGGTACATTAGGTGCTATTTTTTGTACCTACTTGCGTCGTGCGACCTACTTATGCAACTGGGGGTGCATGTCGGTGGGGCCGTGAACGCAGACCTAACGATTCATCGTTGCCAATGTGGTAGGGACGAAGGTCTCAAAGGAACGGCGACGAGGCTCGCTGGCCGAGTGGTAAACGAGAGAACTTTATTTAACGAGGACACCGATATTAATAACCTTTAGACTCATGAAACGGTGTCGTCAATTATAAAGTGCAATTGACAAACACAGCCGGCGGTGGGGCTTGTGAGACCCAGGTGGCTATTTACGAGCAATTCGGAAAAATAAAACAGCTCCCGCAAGACTCATTTTTGCGCAGATAGTTCTTCGGGAGGCTGCCTATTTCGCACGTAAGGCCGGCTGCTGTCAGTCATTTTCTTCTTAGACATTTCTATTTTTTCCGGGTCATTCTTAGTTCGGAGCCTCCTTCATATTCCCTACAAGTGTAGATGGGGGCAGTTGGCAGGTGACAGGTGAAAAGAGGGAAATCCCCCAAAACACCACCTGCCCCCTGCCACAGTTGGTAGGTGACAGGTGAAAAGAGGGAAATCCCCCCTAAACATCACCTGCCCCCTGCCACAGTTCGTAGGTGGGGGCTTCACACAGGCACCACCGCCGCCACCGACGTCGGACAGTTTTTCGCATTCATGGCCCTCCTAATGCTATCCGCATTTAAAGGTATAGGCATGCCCAACTACAAGTGCTCGCCCCCTCACTTCTATTTCTTCGTTCGACGCAATACTCGGCATATAATTACGTGACACTTTTCAACCTAAATTCAAAAACTAATCTGGGATTTCAGACGGAAACAACATACACCAAACATGAGAAATTAAGCAAATACCTTGTAAAATGTCCAAAACGATGCACAGCATTAAACATTAAGGTTTAAAAGGAAATGACGGCTTTCTTAAAAATTAAAGTTTTAATTCTCGAAGTACTATATCTTGCACACTAAGGCCGAAAGACAATGCTCGAACCAAGTACAGAAGTAAGGTGGAAAGTTGGGCGAGTTGAATCTTATTCATGATGAAGTTAGCGCCAAAAACGAGGACCAAAGTAGAGAAGCGCTCGTGTTGTGTCTTCTCTCCTGCTTTGGTCCTCGTTTTTGGCGCTAACTTCATCATGAACAAGTACAGAAGCTAATGCACATATTTAAAGGAGGAAGAATATGCCAACTGACATAGTTTGCATAACTGAATTAAAAAAAACATAAATGATAAACCGCTGAAGAACGTGCTGAATGATTGTGAGAAAAAACAATCTGCAGATTGAAGTTCAGAATGAAGTTCAAAGTGTACATCTTGAAGCGACAAAAAATACTAGAAAACACTCTTTTTAAAAGTTTGCAACCAGCCACTTTACTTAGTTATGTTCAAATCAATACGAGGATTCTCAAAAAACTGACAGCACGATCATGAAACCCGACGCGAGATATAGCTGCCATAGCAGTTGGATTTACCATTGATGATTCTCGGAAATTTCACTTTAATATGAATGCCTTTACTGGGTGGATGGAGTGGGTTGAGGGTGACGGTGGGTGTGACGTGGTGGGGAGGCGCCTTCTGGAGGGCAGCTGCACTGCCCACTGATCTTCGCTGCTTTTTCGCTCCACTTCCGAGAGGGCTTCTATTTTGCGGAGGTCTTGTGGGCGGTGGGATGGGTGGGTTGGTGGTGGCTGGCGCTTCTGGAGGATGAAGGGGGGGGGGGGGGGGTTCCTGGGAAGGTGGATCGAGGGTGTCGGTGGTTGGGTGGACGTTCCCCTCCCTACCTAAGGGGGTGCTACGGGAAGGTGCCTGGTGCTTCTGGAGGGCGGACGCTTCATTCAGCAATGCTTCACCCAGATAACGCCGGCGTTTCCGCCAAGTGCCGCTGTTGGTGCTATCGCAGTAAAATGATCTGCCATGAAAACCGAGGAGGGTGTTATTCTCCGGGGCTATAGTTGAGCATTAAGCGCTGCTGAAGAGTAGGTCGCGAGAAAAACCTTGCCATTCTATTGAAATGATGCAATTTGTGACAGAGGCGTTGTTTTATGACCTCTTTTAGTTCGATCATTTATTATTGCAAGGTTGGCGAGTTGCATTGCACAGTGTGCTGTGCAACTCGGTCCGTTGCAGCGGGACCATTTAACTGTTCGGTGAGTCGTGATCGAGGAGAACCGATAGCCTGACACCACTCCTTTAATAGGGCTGCTTCCGCGGGCTTCCACATTTAGACTTGAGTACCTGAACAGATTTTGCGCTTTTGAGTGGAGAAGTACCGGTGCGTGAGGAGGGCCATCGGTTCACATTGAGAATCTTTTCCACACAAAGCACGTTTATGGAATATCACGTGGGGGGGACCAAAGCTAGGAAGGCAGCGAGGCGCACAAGAAGTCAGGCCAGTGAGCCGCTGAAATGGAAACTTTTCATTCTGACAATTTGCTGCAGTAAAAGCCGATAACGGTGTACAGCTTTCTAATCCTCGAGCTCAAGTTTGTTCTCGATGTCGACCAGCCGCGCTTTGTCTTAGAATTTTTGTGATAACGTGGGAGAATTGCCCCGAAGGATCGTGTACACCGTGGAATTACCTCTGCGTTGTGACCCCTTCGTGCACATATACACTTGAACTTGAGCAGGAATACAGTTGAGGAGGAGGAGGAGGAGGAAATCCTTTATTGACCATAATGGAGATTTGATTGAAATCGGACAGGTGATTTCCCCGTTCCAGGATCCCATTCGCCGTCGCAGCCTCGCGGACTTGGAACTCACCTCTTCCACGCAAACAGCCAGTGACAATACTGTGCGCCACGTGGTGATAGCGACCGCTGCTTTGGAAAGTAATTTTGACGGACCTTGTATAGGAACTTCAAACGTTTCTCTCCTGTCACCTCAACAGAAAGGAGCAACCCTTGTTGCAAGGAGTGAATACACGCCCCCCGACATGTTTAAATTATAACAGTCTGTGGCTGCAAATAAGTGGCGTTAAGAAAAAAAAAGAGGGTTGAGGAGGGGAGTAACAACACCTATAGGTCTCAAGAGCTCCTAAAATTTAAGCACGGCACACTTCTTGTCACATATGCATGCCGTGTGCAAATTCAGTAGACTTAACTGCTGAGAAAGAGACAAAGGTTGGGACGAACCGCGGCATTGCAGCGCACAAGAATCGTACGAAAGCAACGCAAGCGCAATGAGACTTGTTTTTCGGAGTGCAGGGTTTCTTCTAAAGCCATTGAGAGCACCGCTACTGTCCGTGCCGCAGCGAATAGACCGTTCTACATAATGAAAAAGGCTTAGTGGAATAAGATCGCCAGCTGAGAAACGCGTAATAATGTACGACGTACTTCAATAAAACAAATTGCGGTTTAACGTCCCGAAGCGACGCATGGGCTACGAGGGAGGCCGCAGCGGAGCGCTCCGGATTAATTTATGCCACCTGCTGTTCTTCAACGTGCGCACTGACATCGCACAGTACACGGGTGTGTTTGTATTTCGCCTCCATCGAAATACGACCGGCGCGGCGCGGATCGAACCCGTGACCTTGGGATCAGCAGCCGAACGACAAAGCCACTGAGCCGCCGTGGGAGGTGCCCTTCTCTGTGTTGACTGTGAAGTTTAAAGAGTAAGCGTTAAGGAAGCAGGTAATTGACTTTCGTTTGGAAGAGTTATCGAGCTTATATATTCTGTGAACATCGCAGACACTTAGCAGACAATTTTGCCGTCGCTTGTGCACCAGTAGCGAAAAACGAAGGGAAGCGCGGAATGCGATCTCTGCTTCCAGCAGGTCGTAATGTCCAGCTGCCAGTTACTGCAAATAATAACAACTTGTGCGAAAAAAAATAAAGGAAAAAGAAATATCGATTCATGTTTGCGAAGTGCTTGATTCGTGGCTAAGAACGCCATTTCAACCGTTGTACTTCTTCTTTGAAGCTTACATCAGCTCACTGGAAAAGAACATGACAGCAAAATCACCACGTTGTGCTCTAAACAGCAATGCTTATCATAAAAATCTGAGCGGGCTATACCCAAACCATACGGGCTTCGTATCTTATAGGATTTTCTTTTCTACGCCGAATTGGACGCAGCGGTGAACTAGTGACATGCGCTCGATTGTCAATATGAACTTCGCGAGTACGGATACTCCTATATTGATGCTTGGCAATTCCTCTTTCGTTTACAGCCAGAATCATGCACGGAGCTCCCCATGCAAATCATATACCAGGACAGGAGTGACGGGCAGCCTTGAACGATTGATTGATTGATCGTAAAACATTTTATTCGCCAGAAAGAGCTTGGTAAGAGGTCGCGTCCGTAGTCGATGGTAGACCTCGACAACTTTGTCAGCCCACTCCACTGCCAGATCTGGCGTTCTGGGGTCAGAGCTAGCCAGCACGGTCTCCAACCGCTCGAGAGAAGAAGCGGTAACTAGATCACCCGGAGGTGGCTCTATTTTGCAGTCCCACAGGATATGATCGTAGGTGCCTCGTTGGCCACAATGTTTACAGTTTGGGTTGTAAAGATCTGGATAAATGTGCGCGAGGAGTGATGGGGTGCGTATCGATGTCGTCTGTAGGCGACGCCACGCAACCTCTTGTTCTTTAGTCAGGCTTTTGTCCGGAGGGGGGAAACTTCTCCTCTCTAGTTTAAAATGATTGGTGAGATCAAGATATGTGATCATGGAGTCCTTCGTGAAATTCAGGAAGAAAGACTCATCCACTTACCGCGGTCGACGAAACCTCGGGCTTTATTGTGGGCTGCCTCGTTCTCCGGATTCCCCGAATGGGCTGGGACCCATATCAATTCGGAATAATTTGGTGAGCATTTGGTGGCGTTAAGGGCTCTAAGGGAGGTGTTTGTAATTCGTCCTTTTGCGAAATTATTGATAGCCATTTTGAAGTCGCTGAGGATGATGCTCTCTTGGGTATGAGCTAGGGCGGGGGCTATAGCCGCCTCTTCTGCCGTTTCAGAGGATTTCGTTTCGATTGTTGCCGAGACGATGTGGTCACCATTCTCCTTCACAGCCACAATTGCAAAGGTATTCGTATGTTTGTATTCTGCCGCATCTACACAAAGTGTTCCAGCGTACTGTCCGTATTTATTATGTAAGGCTTTGGCTCATGCTTGTCTTCTACCCTCATGGTGTAAGGGGTGCAGGTTTTTTGGGGAGTGGTGGGATTAGTAGGGCCGTCCTATAGTCGCGGGGGAAGTCGACTTTTGCGTCTTTATTCGCTAGTTAAAAGTTAATTGGAATTCTGGTAAGAATACTCTTGTCATTTCTGGAATTGGCTAATCACGCCGTTAGAGCCATTAAATGGGCTTGCTTCAGTTTATTATAGGTGTTTGTATTACTAACCTCATAAACCATTCAGTTAAGGCATTCAGTGGGAGTCCTAAGGCGGCTTTGTAGGCCTGCCCTGTCATGCTATCCAATTTGTCTTTTTCTGCTTTCGCAAATTTGAGATACGGGGTGGCATAAATTATCCTGCTTAGCGCAAAGGCGTGCACTAGTCGGCATAAATCTCTTTCCCTCTTTCGTGATATTGTGGGCGGCTTGATGGTTGGTCGGCGCCGAAATTATAATTGATCGGGCCAATCTGTCCACCACTGCACTCTCCGTCAGTTTGGAGGGGGAGGAGCGACAAACTTCTCCAGCCCGCGTGCGGAAGATGAGGTTCGACCGCTGACCGGTAATAGGGGACACGCCTGATTAGGCGTTGACCGGACGCATTAGGCGTAGGCAAGTTCCTTAACAAACCCCTTTACTTTGGCAAAGAACAACGAAAAAAGTGTTACAACTTACGAAACAAATAGCGTGCGTACACAGGCGCGACGCAAATTACAATCACAAAATGAGGTCGCAAACACTACAATTAACACAAAGAAGGAAACATCAGGGCGATTACTGCATCGTTACAAGATTAAAGCAACACTGTACAAAAAGTTAGGACGGGAAACGGTGACAAGACAAATAAAAGAGTAAAGCGAGTGGCGAGAAACGGTGGCTGCAGTAGAGTGTACTAGAATGTTACACTCTATAGCTGCGGGGTGGCGAAGTCCGGTCGCAGGGAGCGTCGGGCTGCGGATGATTGCGGGGCTGATGGGGGTTGCGGATACGGGCGAACTTGGGCCACGCGTCTTCGGGGCCTCTGCCGCCGTGCTCTACGCGAAGGACACCGCCCAGGTTCACTTGCCGAC
Source organism: Amblyomma mixtum (assembly GCF_055824585.1). Lineage (NCBI taxonomy): Eukaryota > Metazoa > Arthropoda > Arachnida > Ixodida > Ixodidae > Amblyomma > Amblyomma mixtum. The sequence continues at coordinate 307,785,446 of NC_143014.1, forward strand.
CACTTCCCTGGCTGACCTCACACGCACCGAAATCTCCAAGCCAAAAGCCCGGCTCGCGGTTTTTCCGCCGCCACGTTCTCGTGGCAAACCAAACAACAACAAACGAATCCTCAATGCCCAGTGCGCCAACGATTTGCAGATGTTAAAAAGGGGGGGGGGGGGGGAAGAAACACGAAGAAACTGCGAAGGGATGCGAGGGAAGGCCACGGTCCTCACAAGGAGCGATGCTAACTTGCCACGGCCGGTTAGGGTGCCGGGGCATTCCACCGACAGCTTCCCGCCCCACAACGTCCACGCGGGGGGGCAAAATCGTCGGCCGTTCTTGGCCTCGCGGACAATTTGGCATGCATGCAAAGCCTTACGCATCATTATTTATTTGCTAGCGCGAACGCGCAGCGAATGGAGGCAAATCGGTTGTTAAGCGGACGGCGCTCGCTTCGCCGAACTCCGCCATGTTCCACGCGGTGAGAGGGGCAGATTGGGGACCGCTAGGGAGTTAGGGGAAAGACGCACTAGAGTAGCAAAAATTCTGCCACTTTTTCGACATTTCGCTGCAAGAGCGAATTAACCCACGTTTTGTGCAACCAGCAGAAAGGTTTGTCGGTTTTCGGCGCGGAAGGCTCCTCGTGCGTTCGAAAACACATCGCCATCGTCAACTGTTTGGCAGCGACCAGCGCCGATCGCGCGTGCGCTGAAGTGAAGAACTAGATGAGACGGCGACAAGCGGCAGTCAGGCGGCGCGCTAATACTGGGAGCGACGACGCGGCTACTCGGAGGCTGGAAGGCGAATACTCTTAACGAAAGCGGCGCGCGGCGACGTTCGCCGTTCATTCCGGCTCGGCGGTGCCCCACGCTTTGCAGCTGAGTGGAGAGGTGAACAGAACTCGCAACATTTTTGCACGTCTGCGTAGACTTTACACGAGCCCACCTAAACTTCGTAGTTGTTTCGAAGTCTGCACGTTGAATAGGTTCGAAAGAATCGCATATCGCTATCACCATTCTGTTTTTGACACTTGCATAAAGTGCCAGTTTTGTGGTTTGGGTTAGTTTGTTGGGGTTTGTATATCAAACCCCTCGCAGTACCTGCTCTCAGTATGGGGCTCAAACTTGGAGGCTAATGAAAAGACGAAATTGAGGTGAGGGCAGCCGCCACGATGGCTCAGTGGCAAAGACGCGGGTTCGATCCCGGCCGCAGCGGTCGAATTTCTATGGAGGCGGAATTCTAGAGGCCCGGGTACTGTGCGATGTCAGTGCACGTTAAAGATCCCCAGGTGGTCGAAATTTCTGGAGCCCTTCACTACGGCGTCCCTCATAGCCTGAGCCGCTTTAGGACGTTAAACCCAATAAATCAAGCCGATGTGGTGAGGACAGCGCAGCGAACTATGGCAGGAAAAATGATAGGTGTAAGGTTAGACAGTAAAAGAGCTCAGTGGGTCAGGGAACAAACGCGAGTTAGTGATATCCTAGTCGATATCGAAAAAAGGAGAAAGTGGCAAGGGTAGGCCGTGTGTTGCGAAGGCAAGGTAACCGATGGTCCTTCAGGTGACCGAGTGAAATCCAAGAGAGGGCAAGCGTGGCAGGGGGCTGCGGAGTGTGAGGTTGGACAATTAGATTGGAATGTCTGCGCGGAAAGACGGCTGCAGCTGGCATAGCAGATGGTTAACAGAAGGCTATGGAAGAGTCTCAGTGGACGTAGTTAAGCTGATGATGATGGCAGTGAAAGAAATTTATGGACTCGTCAGTTTTTTAAAACGTTAAATGCTTGCGCCAGCGCGTTTATTCCGAACAGCAGCTTAATTCCTTCGCGAACAAGTTGAATCAAAGAAGCACAAGCTTATTTAATTCGTGTTCTGGCCAAATTAGTTCGTACTTTAAACAGGAGTATTTCAATGGTCGTTTCTAAAACTATTCTTACTATAGCTTTCAAACCTTACTGTAATTTCGTGAACGAAATTTTTTACCTTTTTTGATTTTTTACAAGTATGACAATTTCATCAAAATGTGCTTTCCAAAGTTCGCTGTGGTAGTCAGTGGCGGTCCCAGAGATATGTTTTAGGGGGGGGGGGGGGGGGGACTTGCGTATTTTAAAAAAAAGAAAAAATAGCAGCAACAATTTTCTATTTACATTTTATTTCTACTAAAATGTTTGTGCGCTTTGTAGGAGAAAAATAAATGGAGAACGATATAGATGTTATACCATAACTCTTCCTTTGAATGTTAACGATTACGTGAGCAATATTCATTTCGATGCCCTGCTCTTCTCCTTCAAATGGGCCACCTCATAAGTAACCTAATTATTCACGCTGATTTTTATCGTTCCTCTCATTTCCCTTCCCCACGCTGCACAGATGAGAGCTCCGTGCTACTTTGTTGGGCATATGCGCTTTAATAGCGGCCTGTATACTGTGCTTTGTCTGTGTGACTGTGGCTGTGTTGCGACTTTTGTTTTGTCTTGTTTTGTTTTGATTATGTTTTTACTTCTCTGATTTTCGTTGTAGCCGGCACTCGATGCTTTGTTCTGACTCTTACTGTGACCGTGACTATTTGTGACTGGTTTTCTCAATTTTTATTTATTTCGCAGGCTGCACGCTGTGCTTTGGCTGTCTGCCTGTGACTAACTTTTACTGTGATGTGCCTTTTGTTTCTTCTTTTGATTTTTATGTTTTTATTGCTGTTTTTCTCTTTATTTTTTTTCTTTTTAGCATTTACTCCTTTTTCATTTATCTTGAATTGGCGTTAAGCCTGGCAAAGCTTTGCTGGTCCGGTCACCCTCTCTCTTTCTTTTTAGTTTTTTTTACCTTTTCTGAGAGAAGCAATAAAAGGGTACACGGTCGTCGCATGAGGTATTCGGCAACAGTGGGTCCAGCAAGGTCAAAGCATTTGTCCGGGCATTTAACGAGCGGGGTTGGCGACCTTCCTTGCTCAGTTCGGGGAAGGGGCTTTGTTCCGCCCTTGGTCCCCTCCGACAAGGCGGCTGGTCGGCGCGCCTTGTGAAGCCAACAGAAGAGATGATCCCCCCGCTGGCGTCGCTGTGTCTCATGGGGGGATAGGTGGTAATGGTTTATTTTAAAGAGAAAATAAAAAAGGGTGAAGGAAAAGAATGTTGCCGGCCGCGGCAATTGCTGTCTGATATCTTAAGCACCCGAGCTGCAGCCGGCCAAGATCAAAGGGAAAGGGGGAGGATAGTGAGGAGAAATACAGGGGGGGAGCTATAGCAAGAAAGGACGGGGGAGAGCTTTTTACACTATTTAGAAAATACAAAAATTAATCAAGTTCGCGCCACTCGCGCGCATATTTCCAGGCTCTGTCCGAAAATAAGAGCGCGCGAGCGGCCAGTATGCACAATCATTTACAAAAAACAACAAATTGTACAAGCGTCCTCTCTCGAACTAAACGTGCGCGCGGCACACGGCACGAGCGGCCGGGCTGGGGCGCCCGCCCGGCCGGGTACCGACCAAGGTAGCATCCACGGAGCGTTCATGTCACGCGTGCACTACCTGGCAAAGAGCAAGCGGGAAGTCAATCCCGCCTGCTCGCCCATGGTGGGGTAAAGGCATAAATGGGTGGCTCCCCTCCACCCCGACGAGGTTGCTGGCGACCCTAACCGCAGGAGAATGGCACCGCCACCGTCGGCGCGATGGCCCGGTAACTCGACAATAACTATGAATTTTTCTCGTATAACTTGTATAACGCGGAATTGTGTGAAATAAGACACGCGCTAACGCGATGAACGTACAAAGCAGGGGACTACTTGACTCATCACAGACTAAAAAGTTTTCCAGTTCTACGTCAAGATCATATCTCGCCCTATGAGAGCCCGAAAACGGACGTTCGGGAAGATGTGCAAAGGCTTCTGGGGGGGAGGGAGAGACGACCCCCCCCCCCCCACCCCCCTTAGGATCGCCACTGGGTCAGTGCTGTCAGGCTGAAAGGCTTGCTAGCACCAAAAAAAAATACTTGCCTTGTGGGCGTGACACGATGGGAGTCGTTTGAACACGAGTACTGTGAACTTCTGAATGAACGGCAATGGTAGTTATGTGCTGCATTTTCATGACCACCCGATTATGAGTCATCACCCGTCAGAGCGTGAAGGTGTATTCATGTTGCCGTTTTGCTGTGCTTTGAGTCTCTTTGCTGAAATATGAGGAGACGGCGTTTCGAAGTGAGTAGCAGTTCACAAGAGTAAGATCGGCACTGACCGCCACGCAGGATTTCTCCATGGCAAAAGGTAACCGATTGCTTAAAGTTCTCGAAAACTAAAGAAAAGGTACGCCGCCAGATGAAATTATGAGCTCAGGAATTTTCGTGCCTGTGGTTTGTTTGATATAGTGAAACATAAAAGACTACTTTCGTTTACTGTTGTGATGGGTCAGCGTAGTAAAGCAGGACGCCGTGGACCTGGCCCCATTGTTGCGAACTGCTGTTATCTAAACTTGTATCCTACTATAGAAGGGATACCTTCATGCGATCGTGCGCCAAAGAGGCGATCGATTGCGTTCAGTAGTATTATTGGTTTTATTCGTTGAACTCACGGTGTTTTAAGTTCTAAATAGATTGTGCGGCTCGAGTACTGTTCGTGGCAACGGTTGAAAAAATCGCCAGCGTTGAAGGGTATATGTGTTGCGCATTGATTACAAAATTGGATGTGGCTTAGGTAAGGTTAAGCCTGGACATCTCGAAGCGAAAAGCTGCGGCGAGGCGGAGGAGGAGCCGCGTGTGTAGTGAACACGGTGCCGCTGGTGTCGCGTCCGCTGTCTCCGACGTCTCCTCTCCACTCTCCGTTCTCCCTGTGCCCCGCGCGCGCGGATGGATGGGAGCGCCCCCTTTGAAACGGGGTGGTGGCAATTGGCACCATGCTCAGCTTTTCTTTCTTTACTATTTTTTTGTTTACTGTGTTGGCAATTCTCATTAAGATTCGCCATCATCTTTACCTACGGTTTCCTACAATTCTAACCTTATGCCACATCTCTGCTTTTCAGCCACCAATCCTCCAATCGCTTTTTGCTGACTTCCACTGCAGATTTATTTACATGACCATTGTTATCTTTAAGCCCTAAGGCCTCCGGAAGAGTGACTGTGCCTGCATCGACATCCGGATGGATACCATCACATTTGATTATGAGGTGTTCAATTGTTTCCACAGATCTACCACACACTGCACATGTGTCATCTTCTTCGTTAAATTTATTTTTGTAGCTGCGCGTTCTAAGGCACCCTGACCTACCTTCAAAAAATAGGGCACTGCCTCTTGAGTTATCATAGAAAAATTCTTTCCTGATCTGCCTTTCCCAGTATCGATATAGTTGTACACTATGTTTCTTTTCCATTGAATTCATCCAATTCAACGAGAGAGAGGGGCGCCCCCAGCGGGCGAGGGTTTTTGCGGCTCTCCTGTGACGACCCTTGGTTCTGGGCATGCGCAGCTGGGGCTAATTCTGATCACGGAGCATACGCCAGACTCGAGTTTGACTATCCTAGGAAAGCTTTCGCTTCAATATACCGACTAAGTCGGAGCAGCTCTGACCACAGCCGCGCATACGCAGAAGCGCAGCGGCGGCTCCGACCACCTGCGCCTCTCCTGTGACGTCACGTGGTTTGCGCATGCGCAGCTGTGGCTTTTTCTAACGACGGAGCACACGCGAGACTCGGAGTTGACTATAGCCTAGTGAAGCTTTTCGCTTCAAAAGTACCTTTCCAGAATGAAGTGTCCTGTGCCGGGAAGAGCCACAGAAGCGAGCACGAGTCATTCGTGATCATCGTCTTGTTGTCGCATCGCATAGCAGACTGAATACTGTGAGCCCGCGGACAGGCCGCGTTGCCGTTTTGCGCGCTACCGTTGTGCCGTGGTTTGAGTTGTGCGTCATGTATTTTCGCACTGCGGCCGCCCGCAACCCGTTTCATTCTGTTCACTGTAATGGTAGCCGCCCTGCAAGCAAGGGCTTCCGAACCGTACGTCAGTAAAATCTACTCGCCCGTGTGATCCTGACTACAGTGCCGGCGTTTAAGGAGGGCGCTGGGGATAGTAGGAACTTCCTCCTGGTTAATCATTTCCTTGCTCCCCTCTCGTCTTATTAGGACCATGAACGCTTCCTTTGCTCCAGTGGACCCCTCGATTGTGGAGATGCTGGGCGATGTCCGCGAAGTGGGAGCCCAGGCTGTGTGGTCGCTCTCGTCCTGCAAACGTGGTAAGCTATGAGGCACCTCCCGACCGTCACGAACGGGGAATCCTGGCTGGGGATTCTGAGGTATCTTGTCACCGCACCTTTTCGCAGGACATGGCGTCGATCAGTTGCGAGACAACTGCCTTGATACGTACTGGCAATCGAACGGGGTCCCACCGCACGAAGTCAATATTCAGTTTCACCGCAAAACGCCAATACAGGCAATCTGCATCTACGTCGACTACAATCGCGACAAGAGCTACACACCTAAAAGGTACTACTTGGCGTTTGTCACTCTCATCGGTATATAACTAGTTCATGCTGTTCCACAGAACGCAGAAAAAGCCACTGCGCTGGCTCAGTGGCTATGGCACTTGCCTGCTGACCCGAAAGACGCTGTTTCGATCCCTGCCGCGGCAGTCGCATTTCGATGGAGGCGAAATGCTAGGCACCCGTGTAATGTGCGATGTCAATGCACGTTAAAGAACCCCAGGTGGTAGAAATTTCCGAAGCCTTTCAATACGGCGTCCCTCATGGCCTGAGTCGCTTTGGTACGTTATGCCCCCCTAAGCGATAAACCAGAACGCAGATTTTTTTTTTTCATACCACGTGAGCGTCGAGATAGGTTGTTTGCCACGTCTGTTTTGAGCCCGCAAGGGTTCTTATCCAGGAGTGTGCTTGCGGCTTTCTTCGTCACCGACCTCGACTTCAAACGCGACGCCGCTTTGAATCATGATTGCGATGCGCCGCTTCGCTAACAAAGGTTTCAGTGCACGACAGCGTCTCGTCAAGACTGTGTTTTCTTCTCGTATTACTGCGCCTCTGCGTTGCTTGCCATATCGGTGCCTGGAATCGTATCCAGGGGAAGAAAAGCCGTTATGTGCTAATATTCAGTCTAGCACCTGCAGATACGGATGGACGCTCCGCAATGCAAGAAGTGTGCAGTTCGGTGAACGCTCATGTGTCCCGGAACTTTTGGAACCAGGTTCTATTTACTTTAACTAGAACTTGTGGCATGCAGGTATCCAGGTTTCAGTTACATTAATGCTGCCGCATCCCATTATGTCTTCCGGCATAACTTTTACGAGTCAACTGCTGGGGGTCTTGTATCCGCATTCTTCTCGGCCGCGACGTGCGGCGACAGAGCTGCGTGTACTTGCTCTCAAGGCTCTCCACTGGCGTGAAAAGTTTTTTAGCCTGATGCTTAGATAGGCGAGCATGCGTACCACTGTACAAGAGACGATGCATCCTACAGCGTCTGGAAAGGAAAAGAAAATATTTCCCGCTGTGGGCGGGGTAAGATTTATACATATAACGTACCGTAATGTCTGCTGCCCCTGTTTTTATTTGGCCCACCGCGGCGGCTCAGTCGCTTTGACGTTTGGCTCCTTATATCAAGGCCGCGCTATAGAACCCGTGGCCGCATTTCATTCGAGTCCGAATTGAAATCCGGCCGTGTGCTGTTCATGTCAGGCCATGTTGAAGAAGCCAGGCGGTAGAAATTATTCGGGCGCCCTCCACTACGGCACCTCGCGATGGTCTCGTGCAGCGGCGGGACGTGAGACAGCACATATTATTCCATTGTTGAGGCAGTTCAGTGGCGTAGTTGTGTCCGGTTCCTCGCGACCTCTTGGTCACGAAGCATGGTCAGCTATAGGGTCGTGTTGTTTGCTTCCCTCACTGTGGCAATCCATCTCATCGTCTGATTTCCCCGTCTCCCCTTGGTTTCCACCTTTCCCGGGACCAAGGCCTGCCTTCTCATTTTGAGGCCAGGGTACTGGTGCTGTACCTTCAGGATTTCACGCGGCAAGGAATGCTTTGTGGTAGAGAGATATATGAGGGACCTGCCCTGATATACATATGAAAGGGGCCAGGACTAACTGGAATTAAAGAAAGCACAGGGAATTTTTTTTTTCAGGTTATGCTGCAGTAACCCAGGCATTAAAAAAAAGGGTGAACAGCTGCCGTCTGAGCACAGTTGTTTGTAGGGTAACTTACTGACGTGGTTCCTCTTCATCTGCCTTTTGCCCAAATCTCACTATGTCAGCTTCCCTGCTGGAGTAGCATGGAATTAACGCTTCAGCAGCACACTTTGTTAACCAATATTAACCGGGAATATGAGAGCTGTTCGTATTTGCGCCTTTTGGCCTTTTGCCCTGGTGGCATTACACCCATATTCATTCATCCATTCACCGTACGTGACATGCAGAGGTCGTGGCTTCGTATCCTTCTGGCAACATTGCTATTTTCTTCTGCTCTGTATTAAGTTATCGTTCATATAAATAATCAGTGGGTTTAAACTTCCCACTTCGATAAAAACCATCCTTAAAAAAATTCCTATGCTTTGCTTGGTTTGAGTGATTATTCTTTTAGTGTACGATGTCGGTGCGTTTATGTCTATTTGCGCAGTGTGGGTTCTCCGTGAACAACGGATAAGGTTGAAGGAACAGCGTACTTAAAAACGAAAATTGTGGGTTATGAGGGACGCAGTAGTGAACGGCTCGAGGTTACCTCAGACCACCTGGTGTTGTTTAATGGGCGCCGACATCGCACAACACACGGGCGTTTCTGCATTTGACTTGCATGGAAATTCGACCATCGCGGCCAAGATTTCATCCCACGATCTTGAGCCGAGCGTAAAAGCCATTGGTTCACCGCTGTGCGTTCAACGTAATTAACGAAAAAGGGGATGAAAAGAAGTCAAAGGTGCATTGTGACACTTTTACCGCGAGAGCCATTCTACAGGGCCCTCCCAAAGCCATGCTCCAATGTAACCCCGCATGGCTCGCACGACGCCCGAGCTATAGCGCTAGAGAGGCTCCAACTAAGGAGAACGCGATATTGGGAGCCAGACTTATCACGGCGCGAAAGAATCGCCGGGCGAGGCGCCAAAGCCACCGCGCAGCTTAAGATAAGAAAAAGTAGTTAGCGGGAGCCAGAGCCAGCGCGATCCCAGTGCCATCACACGGCTGATGTTAGAGGTATGGTATGGTGCTGTCATGATTCAGATAAGAGGATTATGTAGTTTCGTATTTTTATTAGTGTCATGGCCGACAAAAAAGCTTTCGACCGCCGCCACGCACGGCAGCGTGAAAGTCGTCGCAGCCGCAACTATCGTGCGCGCTGCCGAGTGGGGAGCCGATCGGCGCCGGAGCCAGAGTGAGCATGGGCGTCATATGGAGAGTGCCCGTGAAACATTGCAGGAATGTGTGCCAGTAAGGTGCCTTGTGAGTCTAGTTGAGTTGGTCCATTCTCAGGTCTTCAGAACTCTCCTCCTTTTTGTGTCGTATTTGTGTGCGCGAAAAATAATTTTGTGAAACGTGCGCTGTGGCTCGCGTGAAGGCGCAACCTCGCTGACCTGTCAGCCCAATTCAACCGGGGCGATCTTCACCCGTACGTGAACGACCCGCTAGTGTTTGTGGGCGCCTCTAACATATAAGCGACGCATTGAGACTTTGTAGAACGAATGAGTGAGTGAGAAAAACTTTATTAGCTCTAGATTCGGTTGTGTTCGGCGGTTTTGAGATGGCTTCGTCCATCTTGCTCAAAGGTCGGTTGCCCTTAGTCCAGGGCTCCGCTGGATGCTGCTGCCAGTTTTGCTCGCCGAATCAGCCTTCTTGGTCGACCCGGCGATCGCTGGAGAGCACTCCCTCCCATTGCTCCGCACTCGGGTTTGTTATCACTGGTACCACGCTTATCCTCTGGCATGCCCACGTTATGTGGTACAGCGTGGGGGGTTCTTGGCACCAAGGGCATTTGTTATTGTATTGTGTTGGATATATTTTGTTGAGTACGTCTAGGTTCGGGTAGGAGCTCGTCTGTAGCTGCCTCCACGCGACAGAGTCCTCTCTGCTAAGGGAGTTGTCCGGTGGTGGATACCGCTTTCTGCAGCCCTTGTAATAATTTAGTATCGCCGAATAATCTTGGGGTACAGGTTCGTTCCCCTCGAGGTCGCCTACGTTGGATGCTCGGTAATAAGTGTACCCTCGAGCTATCCTGTCCGCCTCTTGGTTCCCTGTTATTCCCGTATGTCCCGGTGTCCATACTATCGTATGCCTGATTGGTTCTTCGTTTGTTTGTCGTTGTGTTATGTGGCCCCCAGAGCGGAGTATGCGGAGCGCTCTGTGCCCTACTCTGCCGCGTAGGTAGTTGCGGCATGCTGTTTGTGAGTCTGTAAGGATTTTTAGAGACCGTTTAGACCGATAGCCCTCCGCTGCCGCTAGAGCGACGGCCGCTTCCTCAGCCTCGACTATCGTACAGTCTTGTAGTGATGCGCTGGTGATCTCGCGTAGGGTTGAGTCAATCACCGTTGTTACCGCATTGCTGTTGTGCTGCCCCGCTGTTCTGGTGTATGTGGCTGCGTCCACGTATACCGTCGTTTCTTAGGGTGCTAATGTCTTTTGTAGGTATTCAGCCCTTGCCTCTCTGCGTGCTTTGTGTAGGCTGGGATCCATGTTCCGGGGTATTGGCGTTACTTTTAGTGTGTTGCGATATTCGTCCGGAATTGTGTCTGTCCTCTGTATTTCTTGAATTTGATCGGCGCGGCCCAGTTTCTTTAGGAGGTCCCTGCCAGATGGGGTCTGTTGTAGTCTGCGCAGTTGGGAGACTAGTTGTGCCTCTCTCAATTCATCGAAAGTGTTGTGTAGTCCTAGGGCTAGGAGCTTTTCGGTTGAAGTGCTGCGAGGAAGGTGGAGTGCGGTTTTGTAGGCTTTGCGTAGAATCACGTCCGCCTGTTGTACCTCACTCTTGATGGGATTGTAGTAGGGGAGGCTGTATGTCACTCGGCTGACTACCAGGCTTCTGACCAACTTGAGTGTGTCCTCCTCTCGCATGCCATGACGTCTGTGTGAGATGCGCGTGATCATGCGGGCCACTTGTAGAGTGGATGCTTTGAGTAGGACGAGAGTGTGAGTGCAGCGTTGGTTTGACTGTATCCACATCCCCAAGATTCTGATGAGTGTTTTTTTCCGGTATCGACTTCCCCTCGAGGTAGACGTTCAACTTTAAGTCGTCGCTAGTGGGGACTGTGCGATTTTGTTTTCCTCTCCAAACTCTTAGGAGCTCTGATTTCTCGGTGGAGCATGCTAACCCTCTTGCTCTGACGTAGTTCTCTACGCAGGTGGCTGCCTTTTGTAATTTCTCTTCTTTCTCTCCGAGCGAGCCTGTGTTGACCCAGATGGTGATGTCGTCGGCATACATGGCATGGTGTATGCCGTCGATTGCTTTTAACTGTTTTACCAAGCCAATCATGGCTATGTTGAAGAGCGTAGGGGAGATGACCGATCCTTGAGGTGTTCCTTTATTTGGAGTAAGAAATTTGTCTGATCTGAGCTCCCCCAGGCCAATCGCTGCCGTTCTGTTTGAGAGGAAGGCTTTGACGTAGCCGTAGATTCTCCTTCCGCAGTTCAGGTCGTTCATGCCCGTAAGGATAGCCTCCTGACTGACATTGTCAAAAGCCCCCTTGATGTCCAATGCCAGTATTATGTTTTCTCCGCTTTTGGGGACGTTCCCAAGTACTTCTTCTTTGATTTGAAGTAGTACATCTTGGGTCGATAGTTTTGCTCTGAAACCGAACATGCTGTGGGGATACAGTTCGTTGTCCTCCATGTACTGTTGTAATCTCAGCGTCACCACTCGTTCGTACAGTTTTCCTAGGCACGATGTGAGCGAGATCGGTCTGAGGTTCTCAATTTGTAGTTTCTTGCCTGGTTTAGGAATCATGACAACCTCCGCATGCTTCCACTCCTCGGGGACGGTCTCCGCTTCCCAGTGTTTGTTGAGAAAGTCCGTTAATTCTGCGACTAGCTCATCACTGAGGTTGCGGATGAGTGCGTTATTGATCTTATCTGCACCCGCGGCCGTGTTTCTGGTTGTGTTTCGAATCGCTGCGTAGACCTCGTCTCGCGTGATGGGTCTGTCCAAGGTGTCGTTTTCACTTCCTCGATAGCGCTCTGCGTAAGCTGCTGGGTGTGTGTCCCCGAAGCACTTAACGCGTACTTTTTCCAGGAGTGCTGAATCTGGTCCCTTGAACTGGTGGATTAACCGGTAGATGGCTTTGTTGTTTTCTGCCTTGGTTTTTGTTGGATCTATGAGAGCCTTGAGTATATGCCACGTCCTCGATGTGCTCAAAGTTCCGTTGAGGGAGTCACTGAATTGTTGCCAGTTTTGCCTTGCCAATTGCGCCGCGTACTCTTCTGCATTCGCTGTGACTTCTGCGATCTTAAGTTTTAGTTTTCTGTTGTACTTTTGTTTCTTCCACCTCTTGGTGAGCCCGTGTCTAGCTTCCCATAGCTTGAGCAGCCTGGCGTCCACCTCGGGTGTCTGCGTCGTTCGCGCGATTTCTTTAGTGTACTTGCGCTGTTTTTCTTTCAGTATGTTTTCCCACTCTTCTATCGATTGGATCCCTTTCGCGGCGAGATCCCCGTCGCATGCCTCTCGAAAAGCGCTCCAATCCGTAATTTTTGCCGATCCCAGCTGGCGCTTTAGCCTGTCTGAGGTTACTTGTGTTTTAAGTATATAGTGGTCACTGCCCAGATTTTTTAACACGTTCTCCCACACTGCCTGTTCCACTCCCCGTATGAATGTGAGGTCGGGGCAGGTGTCGGTACTGACGCTGTTTCCGATTCTGGTTAGAGTGTCTGAGTCTGTGAGGAGGGTGCAGTCAGTGTTTTCTGCTGCCGCTGCTAGTGCTTTACCTTTTGGGTTAGCTGTTTGGTATCCCCAGCTTTTGTCCATGGCATTGAAGTCTCCTAGTATGATTAGCGTGTTGTTTTTTGCTAGTCTGCGTGCGCCATGGAAAAGTTCATGGAATTTTGCTTTCCTCTGTTTTGGAGGACTGTATGCGTTCACAAGGAAGATGCTGCCCCTCTTTCTTTTCTTCTTTGGTATAATTTCTACTATCACGTGTTCTACGTCGGTGTCGGCAATCTTGTCATGGTTTATGGCGATGAGCGCCTTACTGACTAGGGTTGCCGTTCTTCCTTTCTCTTGACTCTCGTAGCACGTATATCCTGCGAGTGTTGGCGTAGTGCCCGTCTCTTGAAGCGCTATGATGTCGGGCGGTGCTTGTTGTGTATGAATGTGTTGTTGGAGGAGGCCCTGCTTCTTGCGGTAGCCTCTGCAGTTCCATTGCCATATGTCTAGGGTTTCTTTGTTGCCTAAGGTTTTGTTGGCCATATTTAAGCTTCAGTGTTGTTTGTGGCCGAGTTGGCGAGGGCTGCTAGCGCGTTGCGGTGGTAGGCCTTTTCTCTAATGTTATCGGCGAATTTCTGCTTGCGGATGCTGCTCCGGAGTTCTGTGACTTGTAGTTGCACTTGTTGCATCATCTGCTGCATCATCTGCTGCATCATCTGCTGCATCATTTGCTGGATTTCTCCCTTAAATTTAGTGAGATCCTCGTTGCCTGTTTGCGACTGGGCTTGGGTTTGTAATGTTTGTGGCTGCGGACGGCTGTTCGACTTAAGGTCTCGTACTGCCTTAGTGAGCTCTGCTATTTGGCGCTCTAGCTCTGTCTGCCTAGCGCGTGATAGTTCTAATTCGCGTCTCAGCGCAGTTTTCTCCGCGTCCTCCTGTCTAGGTTGTTCGCGGTTGCTGTTTGGGTTCTGTTTGTTAGTTATCCCTCCCGAGTGCGGAGCAAACCAGGGGTTTTCGGCTCCCCAGCTCACCTTGACGCCGCCGCTCTTTCGGGTTTGCTTCTGCTTGTTCTGCTGCTGTTGCTGCTGCTGGCTCGCTCCCTTGATGGCCGGGGGTGGCAGGGGCGGAAAGGACCGTGACCGGCTCCGTGAACTGCTCCGTGACGCCCGGGATCTCGAGCGGCTCTGGGAGGACTCCCCCTCCGAGCTGAACCACCTCGGTTTCTCGCCACGGTCGTTCCGGCTGCGGCGTCTGCTCTCGCGTCCGCCGCCGTTGTTGCCGCTGTTGGCCTTGCCTCGCGGCTCCCTGGCTTTCTTTAATCGGTCTTGACACTCCCTCGATCCGGTAGCGTGGTTGCCTCCTCAGATCAGGCATCTCGGGGTACACTGGTGGTCTTTTGGCGGGTTTTGCATCCCGCACTGTTTGCAAGCCTTGGCGTCCGGTGTGGGGCACACGTCGGAGCGGTGACCTGGTTGGCAGCAAACGTAGCATATTTGTCTTGTGGGCCGATACGGGTAGCACTTGTACTCGGCTCCGCAGTAGATGACATGTTTCGGTGTGATGGGTCCGTCAAAAGTGATGGCAGCTGTCTTGGTCTTGCCTAGTCTTCGAGCGCTGTGGATGGTAACACCCTGTGTGCGCGTCCACAAATCGGCTTTCAGTTCCTCCGGTGTCGCTCCGGGGTCAACTCCGTGTATCACGCCACGCCGGGTGTCTTCCGGTGCGGCCACGTAAGCGTTCACGTCGTATGAGCGTCCTTCGATCTTGAGGCTAGTGATGCGTCTCGCGAGCTGGGCGGCCTCTTCGTTCGGCGTGCTCACGATTATAATATTCGATCCTGTACGGAGCCTGGTGATCAGGTCTCTTCCTTCGAACTTGTTGCTGCATGCCGCGGCTACGGCCCGAGCCACTTGGAATTGCTGGAGCGACTTTACTACAAGTCCCTTCGGTCGCAAAATAATCTTAAAATCGTCCCTGGGGAGCGGGGGCAGCCTTCGCCTGGGCTGCCGTTGCGTTCCTTTCCCGTCTTTTTTCAGCGCGCCGGCAGCTGGAACGCCAGCTGTGGGCGTAGACGCCGGGGATACCCCTCCGAGGTCACCTTGAGCGGCCGGGGAAATTGCGGCGTTTGTCGCGGCGTTCCGTCCGTTTTTTCTCTGTCGCTTCTTTTGGCGTTTGGTCAGAGCCAATTCCCAATTTGCCTCGTCTTCTTTTTGGGTGTCTTGCTGCTCCTGCATGGCGGATTCCTCGATTCCCCCGCCTGCCGAATTCTCGGAGTCGGAGATGTCGAGGAACGCGTCGTCCATCTCTTGTGCTTCTAGCAAATTCGGGGCTATTCTGCTCGTTGAGGGCTCAAAATTTGGGTATTCTGCGGTGCGGGAGGCGGTTCCAGGCTGCATCGCGGTTGCTCAGCGGGCCTGGCTGCCCGCGAACGCCCGTAGTCGTGCTAAGCCTAAGTAGGCTCAGCGGCGAGCGTTTCCCGCAAAAAAGTCGCCCGAGCCACGCGGGGCTTCAAAGTCCGGTAATATTGCCAAAAATGGTCCTACCGTCTTGAAACCGGTGTCCGGGTGATCCAGCTTGTGAGTTCTTTCAGATCCAACAAATAGTTGGTGGCCCAGTGGGTCGAGATAGTCCGTGGGGATTGAAATCTGCGGAGCCCATGCGACGCACGTCCGCACTCCTCCGCTACCCTAGAACGAATGAGCGACTGCGGCCTGCCACTCGTCTCGGACGCAGCAAGGCCAACGACAAAGAAGACGTGTATTGACTTTCACTCGATCCCAACGTGCACGCAGCCGATTAGCACGCACTTCAGCGACCACAAGGCCGTACTGTGCGACGAATAGCGCCCTTGAATGGCGTGAGCAAATCTTCCAAGTTTATTTTCACCGTTCGCTTGCAACTCCGCGGCCCGGCTGCCCGCCATATTGTGCGCAAGTCAATCGCAAAGGTAACAAATGCGCTACCAACATATAACTTCGAATTTCGCACCGAACTTTGACCGACCTGTGCCTACATAGGTTCCCAATTATTTCGCGACCCGCGCATAAAGAACAAATGCATCGTCACATCTTCCTCGCGTAATGGAATTAAATTGTCTCTGCCACGTGTTGTCTCTATCGGTGCTTAGCAGAGAAGAGCGCCAACACCGACAGGGTTTGTGCGTGCATTTAGGAAAAGCTTAGCGGACAATGTTCGTGCTGGCGCAAGTTCTCGGCGCACGCGCCTATTCTCGTTGCTTCTGCTGGCTCATGCCGTGATAAGGCGTTGATATACCGCCCAGTCTATGGTGCCACGATACTCGGTTGAACGTGACTGGTTTGGTTTATGAGGTTTAACGTCCCAAAGCGACTAAGGCTATGAGAGACGCCGTAGTGGAGGGCTCCGGAAATTTCGACCACCTGGGGTTTTTTAACGTGCACTGACATCGCACAGCACACGGGCCTCTAGAATTTCTCCTCCAAAGAAATTCCAGCCGCCGCGGCCGGGATCGAACCCGCGTCTTTTGGGTCAGCAGCCGAGCACCATAGCCACTGAGCCACCGCGGCGGCGGTTGAACGTGACTGTCACAACGTCAAGCTGAAGCCGTATTGTTCGTCACACATGTTGCACGCATAAATTAAACACATCGGCTACAAATAGTTGGCATTGGCAGCTTTGTTGACAAGCTGCCGCCTCGCTGTTACATTCACGGATGCGCATTCGGGATCGCTTAGGGGAGCGGCGTGTGCAGCTTGCCATTCTCGGTGGCGCTCTTGTTTGAACTGCGTCCCTCGCCAACACACACTGCTCCTCACAGTTGCCTTTGCCATCTGCAGTGTTGTAATGGTTAGGCGACGGGGTTAAACATGAGAACTGCTTGCTTGCCATTAATGTTCTGCTCGAGCAAACCACCGCCAGCACTGACCTTCGCGCCTTGGGTTCACGCAGGCCACGGCACACGCTGCGCTTCGGCGCGTTTGTTTCCTGCAGCCGTTGATGTTCTCAGACAGGACGCACTCGGGTGGAATTGTTCGTTTTGATTTATTCACTACGCACTTAATTTTCGGTTCTCTTACTCAGCAGAACAGGCACAGAAACATGGACACTAGACACAAGACATACGCAATGCACCTCGTGGCAAGAAGTTCTCTTCTCCAACGCCGTGGAATTTGCTCCAGTCTACTTACGCCTCCGTTGTCTCCGCTACTCGTGTCACTTGCGGCTTCTTCAGTTCGCCCTCTTGCACTCCTGCGTAGCTGTTATGCCCAATAGTGCAGTGCAGTTCAGGTGGTCGTTGCGTGATCTGCACACACAGGCCACTCTGCCCCCCCCTCCCCCTCCCGACACTCCTCCGCAAATGCGCGAAATGCTCCACATTCGTACCACGAACATATGCTCTAGGCTAAAGAGGCTGCACTAATCAGCTAACGCCGGTCAAATTCAGTTTGCGTCCCACATTGCTGTTTGTTGTAGCGCCATGAATGAAATTGCCCACATGGTATATAATGTCAACATTTGGTCTCATTCATTATTACAGCGCAAGGACGGCACAGAACAAGAAGGGGACACAACAGCGCTGACTGTCAACTAAGTTTTATTCGAGACCAGCAGGGTTTTTATACCACCTGGCGATCAGAACAGGAAAACAAACATACAAGAATAGCTGTAGGCATGCGCAAGGGTACAGTAACGGCGGTTATCCGGCACGTGTCAGATTTCACAATCTAGATACTTCATCTCTTTCTGGGACAATGCCACTGATGGGGCGCTTATGCACTCGTCCTGCAGTCTTATAATCATAGCAGCTTGTATTATTTCTCTGGTTAATGTGTCTCGGTGTTTCCCTATGACACTGCATTGCCTGTACATCGGTTTACATTTATCGTCGCTGTCATCTTCTGCGCTGCAGTCCCTGCAATGTTTGGCTACGTGGCCTGTGGTAGCCACACGTGCGACATTGTCACTGTGCTCTTTTAGCCTTTTGTTGAGGCAGCGGCCAGTCTGCCCGATGTATTTTTTCCCGCAGGACATGGGCAGTGAATACACCACACCTTCTTTACATGGTACAAAATGATCCCCGTGTTTAACTTTACACCTGCGCGTTTCGTTAGTCGTGCAGTTAACTTTTTTGCACAAGCTGGAAAGCTTTTCCGGCGCTGAAAATACTACGTCAACGCCTGCCCTACTTCCAATTTTTCGGAGGTTGTGCGACGCCTGAATGTAGGAGGTTGAGCGACACATGAATGTAGGTAACCAACTCGCCCAAAATGTTGTTTTATGGTATTTGGTCTCACCTGTGCTTTCAGGATTGCCGTGAAAGTGGGAAGCACTTTCCACGACCTGCGTGTGGTTGAAACTGTTGACCTAGACGAGCCAACAACCGGATGGGTGCACATTGCACCGCAAGACTCGGCTGGCCGCCCTGTCCGCGCCTTCCATGTGCAGATTGAAGTCTTGGAGAACCACATGGGTGGCCGGGACACCCGCCTGCGGCAGATCAAGTTGTACACTCCTGTTCAGCGAGCCATTGTCAGTGTCTTGCCCGGCGTCAGCTTCACGAGTGTGGAATGCCAAGCCTTGAGCTGCATCCGCTGAGAGATCAGCGTTTAAACATGGTCTGCCCCATGCACGATAGGCCTTATGACATTCTGTACTCGTTTAAGCTACATAAAGCGACTCGGTTCTGCAGCAGTGTCCTGTTCTGATACACTGTCTTCACAATCCGGCTATCTGTACTCTTGCTCAAGGTCAAGCATAATTGACTGATCGGAAGAATCGTTACGTCGTTACTAATCGCAGAAAGGGAAGAATGAATTCCTAGACGTCAGCACTACCTGTACACAAATCGCTAGCTGGTATGCTTGGTTGCCCCAAGTACTGTTCGTCAACCTGTGTGCGTTCAGATATGCCCGATACCGTCAGCGCACTGCGCAGTTTAACTAGGAATATAAGAGAGAGAGAGAGAAACCGATGTTCGCTGTACTGTAGAAAGTACTATCGTACAGCGTGTGTGCAGTAGTAGCCAGACCGAGACAGTGAAACAGACTGCGCAACAGAGCCTCATCATCAGACATCTTGTACTGCACATAAGAACCTGACGGCAAAGAGGAGCGCCGGTCGAGCCAACACTGCTGCTCTGCCTTCGTAGTGCAAAGCGTGGCTCGCGAGGCCGCCGCGTAGGAGCGCGCGAACACTCGCTGTCGTTGACGCAGCGGTTTCTTTCACGATGCTTCCGCGGCCACATCTGCGAAAAGAAATAAAGTGGGCAGAAAAGCCACACCTGAACCGCTTAAATGGCATACCGTCTCGGCAACAGGCATGCGCTGAAACAACGCGAAGAGGGCTGGTGGCCATTCTTGCCGGACACAAGGATACTCACATTACTTAATCTGGAGTCCTGTCCACTGCCTTGTGGTCGTTAAATAAGTGCGCGATTACGTTTACCACGAGAGGTTTAGAAGTTTATTGTTTTTAGACATTTCATTTGCACAGTATTCCCTAGCTTGCCAACTTAGCCGCTTGTGCTCTGACTCCTCACGGGATTAATTAAAAGATTAGCGCATAACACTAGGACAAATACATTGAAGGAGACAGGACGTCGTCTTTTAATTTAATCTTTTAGGCGCTAGTCTTTTAATTAACGATGACACACCAACTATCCCAGCTTTCCGCCTTGATTCTTCACGGGGAAGCCGACCCGTCCCTGGTTCACGCATGCTATACGAAACCAGCAGCCTACGAGACCTGGCCCTCGTCCGTATTTTGTTGCCAACATTGGTTTAGCTTTTACGGGACGCCGACTGTATCGTGGGCCACGAATGGTATACGAGACCAGCGGTGTAACGGACGGCTATGGTAAGGAGCTCGACAACGAGTGCGGGAGGCAGAACGTCGGACACCGCCTCATGCTAGACTATCTGAACAGCTTTCACGAATGAGAAGGAAGCGAATGCTGGTTTCAACGAGAACTGCGGTCACTACACCCGCAGCTTATTTTGTTGATTGCATTCGTCGGCGACAGTCACCTGAGGGACCACGAGTGCCCACGAATTGTATGCATCGACACTGTAAGCCATCGCACTGAGCTGTAATCCAGGGATGGGTATCCGGGACAGGAAATCAAAAGTTCTGCAAGCATTCGCTGCGAGTTCAGCGAGACTCGGGGCTGTGAAATGCGTAGAAAAGTTCGCACAACACCCTCAGTAGCAAATCGGAGCAAAATTCCGGGAAAACTTAGTCAGGAAATTCTCATTATGTGGTATAATAGACACTGCCATAATTAATAGGGCCGACCTGCCCACCGCTGCCCACTCCATACGTTTCGAGGGGACGTAGCCAGGGCTACGTAGGAAGCTTCGGCTAGTTTCAGTTTAAGCCACCTCAGCGCACTTGGTGAAAGGAGAACTGATGTTTAAATATCAATCATTCCCGTACATGCCACGCACATGCACGCAGTGCGACAGGCTGCGGCGACGGCTGGATTGGTTGAGAGACTGGGATACTACGCTGATTTGTCCTCGCCAGCGGTGGTTCGAATCCCGCTAGGGTGTGAATTTATTTTTCTTGAGTAAAACATTGCCATCACTATGACACGACGCTCTATGTGGCTTTCCTACGGCCGATATGGCAGCGATTGCCTTCGGCTTCTGCACAGGCTGGACAATTATATACATACATGATGTTTCCTGCCCCTCGCGTAGAGACAAACTACTCCAGCCCACCTGCGGAAGAAGGGAGATTCGGACTGCTGACAGGCGACAGGGGCTATGCATGATAATCCGCTGACAGGCGTAATGGGGCACACACGGCAGATTTGAGAAAAAAAAATCCGACTCCGAATGAAGCTGAAAAAAGACTATCAGGCACAGCGCCTAAGAGAAACAACGTGATTCCCGAAACGTAGGCAGTGCAGTGTACACGACTGTGGAATTAAATTCGCATAGAGAGGACAAAAGCGAGGCCATAGTGGAATTAGCACACGGGTAATGCCGCGGTAATAAGGGAAAAAAAATTCAGGGGGCACTTTGACTTGACTGGTTGCACTGGGGGCACTTTGACTGGTTAATTACTGATTAATGCCTGAATACTAATTAACTGATAATTAAGCTTAAGCTTAAGCTTCGCCTTTAGGAGTGGAACGCGACAGCGTGTTGTAGCGCTGCCAGGGAGTCCACGGAACGCCACCACCCGTTCGGCGCGATGCCTTGCCGTTTCAACGCAACGGTTTTTGAGGAAAGGAAATGGCGCAGTAAATCTCTGTCATCTCGGTGGACACCTGAACCGCACCGTAGAGGAACGGAGGAAGTGGGAGTGAAAGAAGAAAGACGAAGATGGCCCGTAATGAAGAAAATGAAAATTGTATTTGAGGAAAGAAAATTACGCAGTAACTGTCTCACATATCTCGGTGGACACCCGTCAAAATTCAGGGGGGGGGGTGCACTTTTTTGACCTAAAGTGTGGTCACTGATGTGTGGTTAAGATGTTAAGCTTCACCTCTAAGAGTGGAACGCGAGAGCGTCTTGCAACGCTGCCAGGGAGTCCATAGAACGCCATCGCCCATTCGGTTCTACGCCTCGCTCGTCGGTAAATTCGTTTTTGAGGAAAGGAAATGTATTTCTCTCTCATATCTCGGTGGACACCTAAACCTCGCCGGAAGGGAAGGGAGGAGGATGGCAGTGAGCGAAGACACCGTATTCACTAGACGTGCCTTTGTTCATGCCAAACCATCGAGCTGGCATGGCGGAGTGGATAGCATACTCGTCTCGCACTCCGAAGACCAGGGTTCGATTCCCGAGCTCGACCAATTTCTTACAAGGTTTTATTTATTTATATGGCCTGACTAGAGAAGTTAATTAGGCTAATTGGGTAATTAAGCAATTAACTAAGCTCAGTCCCACTTACTTGGAGCATCACTATATGGTCCCTTCAATTGGTTGCATGGTTACTAGCCAAAGTACAATTGGCCCCGTTTGAAATTGGCGCACTGTGACGTCACGACCGTTTCGACCAACTGAGAAGCGTGTCATTCTCTGTCGACAACTGCTGCTTACAACGATGAGACATTCAAGGCTTTCGCCTTAATAATGACGCATGAACGTACACAATGTTACGCGATTGAACGAAGCTAGCCAAAAGTACAAGACGGGATGCAGTGATCGAACTACACGGATGAAGAGTTCGGAAGAGGGGGGGAGGGGCAGCGGTGGCTTATCTGAGGAGTGCAAAGGTCCGGGCACAAGGAGCGTCCCCGGGCTGCAGACGATTTCTTCAGGGCCGATGTGGTATCGCTGATGCCCGTGGGCTTCGGCAGCGCATCTTCAGGGTCGCCGTCGCAGCACTCGAGGTACCAGACCCCGGCAGGAGAAAGGCTTGCGTGCCACGAACTTGGCTGGCTTCACTGTCGTCGCAAGCATCGACTTCCTATAAGCAATCTGCCCGGCTCGCGTTTTTTCAGTAGGCACGTCATCGTAGTAAACAAAGGCGATATACAGGAACGGTGCGCAAAATCTAAAGCTGCATCTCTAAAGGAAAGAGATATGAGATCACGGGAGAGACAGGACTCAGTGAGACATACACGCCTACGGACGAGGGCTGACATGCAACTGAAGATTTATTTCGCAGAGTGAGGTGCGGAAATGGGGAAGGTGACGACGGACACAGAACTGCACAGTATGCAGGGCGAGTTCTAACCGCAACAGAAAAGAACAGAAACACAGAACGAAACCCCAAATGAGTGGCATTTTTCAAAACCCAGCCGCGAAAAAATGTCCACCCTGCCCACCCGCGGAGGGCAGGTAAGGGGTGAGACGAGGCTGAAAAAAAACTTCCATAAAATTATGGGGGACAATCCCAAAATAACACAACCCTTGAAAGTCAACAACAGGGGCTAATAAAAAAATTGAGGCTATAAATTTGATCGATGCGCGGGAAACGGAATAGCTTTCTTCTTTCGTCGCCAATCTGTCCCAATTCTTGTTTTAGTCCAAGTGTGATTCTGATATAGAGAGAAATTCGTCTTGTCCATTAGCGGTGCCTTTTTACTTTCCCCATTTTGTCTTGTCTTGTTGGTTAGCTCCGCCTGTGGTAGCTGGCTGGGGCAACTGCAGTACAGCGTCGAGATGTGGCTTGTTCGTAATTCACGCACCCACTAAATCCTTGTCGTGGTAGGCGGGCACAGTAGGGTGCCTCGGCGCCCGGAGGGTCGGTGCAGCTTGCGCACGGGCTGGAGGGGTGCGCACCGCTTCTGTCGACAACATTCGGCCATTTTTAATGCGACTGCATTAGGAGGGCCATGAAGGCGAAAGCTGTCCTTCCGCCGTCGGCGACTGCGTAAAACCTCCACCTGCTAGGCGTGGCAAGCGGCACGTGGAGTTTAGCGGGGATTTCCCTCTCTCCGCCGGTCACGATTGGCAGGTGGAAAGAGGGAAATATTCCTCTCCACTGGCAGGGGAGAGGAGAGATAGAGAGAGGCCGGAAGGTGGCTGCCACGGGAAAACCCTAGAGGATGACCAGCATTGGCGGAAGATCTGAAGAGAGCGGAGGGGTACGCCAGCTGAGAGAGGCTGTCAGGGGAATAACAGTTCACCAGGTGGCTATCGTGGAAGATACCTGCCTCTTCACCTGCTGCAGTGGGCAGGTGGAGAGACGGGAGTCACCCTCTCCACTCATAAGAGGGAGGAGAGGGAGGCCAAACAAAGAATGACTCAGCAACCATTCAAGTAAAAAGAAAATTATTCTCGCAACAGCAAGCCTAGGTGAAAAACAGACAGCCTCCCGAACTGCTCTCTGTGCAAAAATGGGGCTTGCGCGAACTTAGTTTCCTCCGAATTACTCGGGAAGAGCAACGTTGGTCTCACAAGCCCCACTGGTGGCAGTGTGTCAAACAGCCGCTAGCAGCTGCGGTGCTGCTTCGCCTAACCGCTGCACCATTGCGCAGGCTGTGGTACGAGGATTCGTAGCCATCTACAATGTGACACATTCTGAGCAGTTACCATAGCCCGAGTTAACAAGCAACTGGGGATGACAAAATGGGGAAAGTAATAAGGAACCGCTTCAAAAAGAGACGAATTTCTCGGATAACAGCAGGTCTGCCTGCAATATATAGTATACTGTTTGACGATGTGGATTGTGCCACATTCTGCGTGCAAGGAAGAGGATGCAAAATTTGTGGATGAATGTCGCGTGAGCGTCCGAACGGGCTGCACACCTCACCCACCTTCTTAAGGGGGGCCTTGAGCATATGCTTGGAGTGGCTCCACCATTTTTATTTTTGACAAACCCAGCTTTGCTTCTAGATAAACATTGCCCACAAAACAAGCTCCGTCGATTTGTGTTTACTGAGCACCTGTTGTCTAGAATTGCAGTCGCTTAAAACCGTGCAATGTGTTAGCGATGTGCAGGCTGTTCCAGCAGTTTTCTTCGACCATACGCTGCTGCAACATTTTACAGAACTTCACTGTAAATGTGCTAAATGGTCTCGTGGAAGAATCCTGTTCAAGTATCGGAGCCACGTAGTTATTTTCACAGATTCCTCTCAACATGGGGAAAAAGCAGCAGTAGGTGTATATTCCCACGCACTGGATTGGAGTTATTCTACCCGGGTTCGTGATTATACAGCACTTTTGGCTGCTGAATTGTCTGCTATTGGTATGGCTTTTGAAAAAGTTCGCCGCAATATCTATCAATTAATCATTCAATCGGACTGTCTCTCATTCTCGGCAGTGCTTGAAAGTTCGGGAACTAGTCTCTTGTACCGATTTCTAATGTACTTTGTGCCACTTCATGTGCAAGAAGTGCGTTTTCAGTGGATCCCAGGGCACTGGGGCATTACTTCAAATTCGATGGCCGATTTCTTAGCGAAATCAGCCATCAATGGGCCTGTCGCCCAATTCGTTGCAAACCTCACCCTGCTGACCACGACCCGTTACGAACGCTACCAAATACGCCAGTACCTGAGCCATGAGCCCATCCTTGGTACAACGGATTTCGAACATTTAAAATTTCTATGGAACATACGTTCCTGCGCATCAAGGCAATGTGAGGTTTCCATCACGCTGCAGGATTCCTCACCTTATTCTATATTTATGCCGTTCTGGGTTCACGCCGTCGATTCTATGTGCGTCATGCGGGGACGTTGAAACGATAGATCATTTCATCCTCTACTGCCGGCGGTTTGCACGGCAGAGAATTAAGTATTTGCAAAATCCTCTCGCTAAATTAGGGCTGCCGTTTACTCTTCCTGTCCTCCTCTGCTGCAGTGAAAGCTTCAGAGGACCTGCCCTTAAGCTGGGGTGTGAGCTCTTTCACAGGTATTTATTTATTTATTTCAAGATACCCCTAAAGGCCCTCTTCACGAGGGTATTACATAGAGGGTGGTAAAAATTTCAACTTGAATATATAGAAGGAACATTAACATGAGTAACAGGGCAAAAAAAAGAAGCAAGAAAAGAGCAATAACTGGTAGTCAGCAAGAATCGAAATGTGGCGGAACAAGACACAAAATAAACAAAATAAAAAAAAAACAAGAAAAGAAAGCACAAAGATAAAAACAACGGAATAAACAGAACGAAAAGCAAAACTCGAACACATTGCGGTGAGCAGAACAGAACTAGAAGAAAACTACAGATGGCTTTGATTTTTTAAAAGTTCATGAAATGATGTCGGATTCGTTTCCGTTGCGATTCTGTAAGGCAGCCGGTTCCAATCAATAATGGTTTTGGGTATGAATGATTTAGCATAACTTGAAGTGCGACATGTGATGCGTTTGATTTTGAAAGGATGGTCACGGCATGGAAACACTGCTGAGGGTAAGTGAAAGAAATCGTCGTGAAGCAACGGATGATGGTTAATTTTGTGAAAAAGAGTTGAGCGAGCCAGTTTACGACGATGGGAAAGGCTGTCAAGTCCAGCACGAGCTTTTAAAGCCGTGACGTTAGTAAAACGTGAGTAGTCAGAATAAATGAAACGAGCAGCACGGTTTTGCAGGGATTCTATGTTATATTTGATGTAGGCTTGATCTGGGTCCCATATGGCGGAAGCGTACTCAATTTTAGGTCGAATTAATGTAATATAAGCCAGTTTACGCACATGCGCAGGAGTATGTCTGAGGTTACGCTTTAAAGGTATGTTATCGAGAACCGGAAATGTTTGTGTTAACTCTTCTTTCCTTTACTTTTCTCTCAAAATTTATTTATTTATTCTTATTATTTTAAAATAATTCTTTTTAACCCTCACCTTTTTGTTTCCTCTAGTTTCATTCGAATCTTCTGAAAATCTCTCAAAATTCGTTGTTCCTTTTCCCAGATTCCTAAATTTTTATTTGTTAGCTGCTTGAGATAAGCCTGAATGAACTTTTATTTCAGTTTCTTTAACAATTTATTGCACGCTCTCGGCATGACATGGTTGGGAAATCACATTTTAAGGCTCGTTAGCCTTAAAATGTGCTCTTGGAAACTAGTCATGCTGTGAAAGCATGACTTCATCAATACTCAACCCAGGCTACACGATGCAATGCTATCTTTCACTACCAAAAAACGGTCCAACCCGTATTCAAGTAGCGGCTTAACACTCCTGGGTGAATATTGCCAGCACAGATGGCGCGTGCAGAACATCAAGGTAAGGTCCAAAAACCGCAGCTTTTTTTGTTGGGACATTTGCTCCAAGGTAAACCTAAGACCAAGGCTTTGCGCCCCTTAATCAACTTGAGAATATGTACAGGCCCCAACCATCACAACCTTCGTGAAAGAGCAGAAAATTATCGACATTGCGAAAGATTTTCTTCCTCCAGCCCATGCAAGTCCTTGGCAATCTTCTGTTCACGCTGCTTAAAAGAATATCGCTTAGAACTGGGGCAACCTTCGAACAAATACATATACGAGATTTTTGAACATATACCGCACTTCATACTCTAAACACATGCTCTTCATAAGATGCTGGTTTGGTTTGGTTTATGGGGTTTAACGTCCCAAAGCGACTAAGGCTATGAGAGACGCCGTAGTGGAGGGCTCCGGAAATTTCAACCACCTGGGGTTCTTTAACGTGCACTGACATCGCACAGTACACGGACCTCGAATTTCTCCTCCGAAGAAATTCAGCCGCCGCGACCGGGATCGAACCCGCGTCTTTCGGGCCAGCAGCCGAGCACCATAGCCACTGAGCCACCGCGGCGGCCTCATAAGATGCTCGTCAAACAAATTTCAGAAAAGGATTCATGCAAAATTTTGCCTAAGGTTATTGCAAAAGCATCTGTCTACTCTGCGTCTTGAAGATCCTTTTCTTGTACCGAATTCGCAGTGTCTGGTCGAGTACCTTAAGAATGAAAATCCAGGGGATTGCCTGTGGCGATGTAGAAATATATTATTCTATCCCGCATGAGGACGTCATGAAAGCTTTGCGAATGTGTATATCGGAGCATAACAATGAGCTTGCGTTCAGAAACAGTTGTGCCTTTGGAACTTGCCTGCTTTTATTTGAAGAGCATGTTTGTGGAGTATGGTGTGAGTATATGTTTAAAAATCTGGTATATGTATTGGTTCGAAAGTTATCCGTGTGCTAAGCGATATTTTCCAAGAACTTGCATGGGCGGGGGGGGGGGGGGGGGGATTGTTTCGCAACGTCGATGATTTTCTGGTCTTTTACAAAGTTTGTGACAGTTTGGGAACTGTACATATCAAGTTTATTAATGAACAAGGCCTTGGTCTTATGTTTACCTTGGGGCAAATGTCTCAAAAAAACAGATGCGGTTTCTAGACTTTACCTTGATGTTCTGCATGCGCCATGTGTGCTGGCAATATTCACCGAGGAGAGTTAAGCTGCTATTTCACTACGGTTCGGACCATTCCAAGCTAATGAAAGATAGCATTGCATCGTGTAGCCTGTGTTCAGTAATGATGAAGTGATACTTTTGCAGCATGACGACTAGTTTCCAAGAGCAGATTTTATGGCTAACGAACGCAGGACTTCCCAACCATACTATTGCAAGAGCTTGCGATAAATTATTAAAGACGCTGAAATCATTTCACACGGACCGGTGGGATCAGGCCCGGGCCAGCCAGTGAGATACCAAAAGACCGGCTGTGTTACCGTGGACACATAGATCATCGCACAATTTGAAAAACCTGAGCGGAAGGTGTGGCATAAAAGTGGTGTTCTCGGCCCGTAATAAGTTGTCTATAATCTGTAAAATTGTTAAGAATAATTCTGTGATTATGGTTCGGGCAAACACCACGTGTTCAGTGAAACATGACAATGTATATGTACCTGGTAAAACGAATGTGTTGCATAGGATACCGCTATCTAGCGGTTGGGTTTATGTAGGTCAAACTGGAAGGTGTATCAGTGTAAGATTATGGGAGCACCAGAAGTCTTTGGTTATTGGTAGGGGTTCTATCTTGGCTGTACATTGCAAGAGATGTGAAGACTGCTACCCGTTCTTTTTAGCAACGCGCATTTTGGAGGCACAATGCAGGTTAGATACATCTTACGACTCGGTGACGAATGCGTGAACGTGCCAGCCATCTAGATTAGGGTAATGTTCGGGGAAATTCTTGACTCATGTTGTGAGGTATGCTTATCTGTAATTGTGTGGTTTGTGACCTTGCTTAGCTTTTCTCCGTATTCCCTGTTCACTTCAATAAACGTGAGTTGGGAGTGAGCAGTTGTTTCGTATCTTTTCTCGTCCCTGTTTTTCGCACTGGTAGATTCACCATGACGCTAAACCCACTTGCCCAAGTTTATATCCTTCCTTCTGATACATCACACCCAGCCTCGTTTTTTTTCGGCTTTTTACTTCGTGGATTAACAAACCTTTGTTTTGTACTTTCGGTTTGGTTTGGTTTTATGGGGTTTAACGTCCCAAAGCGACTAAGGCTATGAGAGACGCCGTAGTGGAGGGCTCCAGAAATTTCGACCACCTGGGGTTCTTTAACGTGCACTGACATCGCACAGTACACGGGCCTCTAGAATTTCTCCTCCAAAGAAATTCCAGCCGCCGCGGCCGGGATCGAACCCGCGTCTTTTGGGTCAGCAGCCGAGCACCATAGCCACTGAGCCACCGCGGCGGCTGTTTTGTACTTTCACTTTTTTAATGCTCTAGTATGGTAAATAGATATGCTATGTTGGCTATAACGTCATAACATTCAGCCACGGGGACATAATAAGGGTTAAGAACTGCTGCACTAATACTATTTTTAATGCTCCTCTTTTAATGCTCTCTCAGCGTTGGTTTGTCACTGGAAGTAAGTAGGAAAAAACAAAGATGAGCACAAGAAGGAACTAGGGCTTTCCGTGTTTAACATGGTTTATGGCTTCTGTAGGTTAATACCCAAATCTGCACAATAGCTTTTTCAGTTAGGCAGAGTAGTATCTCTAATAGCTATTTTATGCACGAGAAAAAGCATTTTTCTTTTATATTCTGTGCCTCCTCAGTAGCACAGAGTTCATGAAAATTTCAGTTTCTTGTTTTATTCTAAATACATTATATAGAGGTAAGCCTATAGAAACTAAATGTAAATCGGGCACTGTTCACGTAGTCGGGGACAAAAGTCTCCGGACCACGTGTTCCTCTAACGAAGCCGATAGCTCTGCTATTAGTCGGCGGCTGGAGACCACACTTGTGGAGGTAAAAGTTAAATTCTTGTTCTTTCATCTCCACAAGTGCGGCCTCCAGCCGCTGTCTTATAGTAGAGCTATAAGCTTCTTTTGAGGAACACGTGGTCCGGAGACTTTTGTCACCAACGGTACTTGTAGAAGCTTGTGAAGAACGACCAAATGAATTTACTTTCCTTTATACAGAATGGACGGTTGAAATTTTTTGCATAGTTAGATCATTTTTGGACCATGAAATTCCTTCTGGAAAGATGAAACCAACTAAATTTTAGATTTTGTGAGCAAGGGTGCTGACGCTTGCATGAAACTGAAACATTCATCCTGCTTTCCTGAATAGGTTCCTTCTTCTTTGTGCCCAGATTTTTGGAACTAATACTTAGCTATGTCACCTTTATTTCGATAAAAATTTGTAAAACATATTAATTGCACCCAATTTTATGATGAAATTCAAAAGGTGATTATCACTAGTATTATTTATTCTGGGGCAGTAAAATGCAGAGTAACTAGTAGATAGTAAAATCAAATATGACCATTCTAACAAAACAAACTACTCTTTTTTTAGAGGAAAATTTTTTGACCCAAGTGCTTCAGTGGCATGGCATGATGAAGACATATGAACAGTGTGCACTCAAAAGTACCTCTATTCAGGATGACACGTGAACTGACGCACAGCGGTTCAGAAAATTGGTGAGCACCTTAGGGCTGAGCTTCTGCTGCTGGTTATGTGACCAAGTTATGTTTCTCATCTAATAAGAGCGTGTATTTTTGAAAATTTGAGCAAGAATTCAGGAGCATTTAGATATTCTTGCGCGAGATACCACTCTTAGAATCGGTAATTAATGATGGGCGTCTCACGGTTGTTTCGTGATCTGATTTAGTTTTTGTCCCAAGTAGCCCGTTTTATTTTTTTTCCCATGATATGTTTTGCTCATATTTTCATGCTGTCCTGGTTTATTGGTCGAAAATTTTTCACTGCTGGTAAACTTTGTTTCGTTTTGCATTTGTTCGCTAAAATTCCCGCTGTTTGTTATGATTTATGTAAACCATATGTCCTCTATAATGCTTCGGCGGCTGGGGATATAGAAAATAAATAAATAATAAAAATCCAAAGTTGGCGAAAACAGCACAGCACGTCAGCGCGGCACTACACCGCTATATTAATTGTTAATTTTGGGTGCTTAGAAAAAAACTGGGGTTAGACCAATCGGATATCTTTTCTTTCCAGTCACCAGGCAACAATATATCAAAAATTGCAATATGTTAAAGTGATCGAGCATCCACGCTTTCTTCGATGTTCAAAACGATTTAAAACGACTTTCTAACAAAAAGAAAATAATTTTTCGGACTTCTAAGTATTCATTAAAACCTGCCCATTGGACAGCCTACAAGCAGGGTGTCGAACCGGAACTGAACCCGAACCCGAAACCGGAACCGAACCCGAATTTTCGCCCGGAACCGGAACCGCACCGAACCCATTATTTTTTCGCCATCTTGGAACTGAGCCCGAATCGGAACGATTCAAAGGAACCGTTACGAACCGGTTCGGGACCCGGTTCAGCCCCACTTTTTTGCATCCCGGCATACGTCTTGTTTTCCGACAAAATGATATGATCTATCGCATAGACTTACCCACCCGTAGCTGTCTGCGCTGAGAAGTGCGAAAATAGTACCCAGTATATGCGACAGCAAACTTACAGGAGGTCTGGTGCCTGGGAAGAAGCCTAATTGACGCTTCTGTAATGTACTGCCGCCAATTCTAAACACTTGTACGTCAGGTTAATCTGAAATCTTGAGTTATTACTCCTCCCTTTTACATATTTGCGTAAATCTTTAATCAAAGTGTTAGGACTGCTCTAACTCAGTGAAGTACTATAGACACGAAACTTTATCTTGCGTGCTTTCTTCTTTCAAACGATGCGTTAGACGTTGGTGTACATGGAGCACCGTGTGGTATTCACCAACACATAATAAATAATTTATTCTTGAATTTCTTCTTGATCCTGTTTCGGTTTCACCAACGTAACAATGGCTGTGACGTGTAGTGTAAATTAGGTCGCGTGAGGTGCTATAAACGGCAATATAACTGCTGATACGTCGTTCGTTGTAATTATAGGTCTTGAAGTCGGCTGATATAAGTGCTACAGTGAATCAAAACAATGTATCAGCGTTTGTATTAGTTTTCCCGTGCCTCACGGGACCTGATGTTGAACTAACGTCAAAGCCATCATTCGGTTGATGAAACCGACACAGCATATGAGAAAAAATTATTTTCTAAATTATTTAGTGGCAGTAGGCGAATACCACACGGTGATCCATGTATTCTAATATCTATGGCGTCATTTCAAAGGAGACTTCCAGGTAAAGTATGCGAAGTCATTTTGGCCTAGCATTTGAAACTGTGACGTAATCACCAATTAAAATTGCGACGGCCTTCAAACTTCTCCGCAGTGCACAACGCTAAGTGGGGGACGCATGATGACGTCATCGAACGTATCCGTACATTTTCAACGCATAAACGCCTGCTTTTAAGGAAAAAAAAAACAACGGAACCGAAGTCAAAGCTCGCCGAACGTTGTTTGGAAGCGTCCAACGAGGCACGGCAGGGCGTGGTTGACGGCAGCAGTAATTTAAAATCATACCTTCCGTGACATCACACTGAACTTCCCCGCACTCCTTTGTTGCTTTGAGGAGAAGTGCAAAATTTAATCGTCGATTACGTCACTATTTTAACTGGTAGTGCAAAAAACTTAGTATCCTTTATCTACAGCCTGTATAGATTTGAATCCTTGAGTATCACGAAATTCTCAAAAGGTGGCGCAGTTTCCCTTTAACATGCACTGACATCGGGCAGCATACGGTGCCTTTTGCGTTTCGCCTCCATCGAAACGTGGCCGCCGGGGACGAGTTCGAACCAGGGTACATCGAAAAAGTAACCGAGCGCCCTAACCACTGAGCAACCGCAGTGGGTGCAACATTTACTTTTGTAGGCGCTCATTGTCTCAGACAGCAAGTTCTAAATAAAACCCCTTACGATGAGCATGTAGGGCAAGAAAGAAAAAAAAATGGCTCAATGGCTGTGGAGCTCGGCTGCTGATTCCAAAAATACAAAAACCAGCGTGCTCTGTCGCGCGTCAAAACTCCCCAGCTGGTCTCCGTTAATATGGAGCCCTCCACTACACCGTCTGTCATATAGCCCCAATGTCTACTCGACACGTTAAACCTGAGATATTACTACTAGTATTACCAAAAAAAGGATGTGTAAATTGGTGCAGCTTCTTTTTTTTTTAGAATCCGCATATTCTTGTTTGCCCGCGACGGAAATAAGCAACGAAAGGCGGGTTCTTGGCAACGGTGCAGATGTACTAAAAAGGAAAAAATTAAATACCGATTACACAAAAGGGCAATGCGGAAATACATGTGCTCGCTGGCATGCGATAGTGATTACGCCCAAAAAGATGCTACTGCGATGTAATGTAACTACAATGAAGTGATTTCGTTATGCCGATTCGTTGTAATTGTTCTGCTTCTAAGAAAAAATTTCTGCCAGTCGCCAGCGCGCGGCTCCATCCGCTGTTCTCGCACTGCTCGATCTTGAATTCTCTGTCTGGCGACTTATATCTGCTTTTCGCAGTCATATTTCCCGTTCTTAGTGTCTGACGCGACAGGCTTATGGTTGTTAGTGTTTTTTTTTTCTTAGAACGCTTGGGCGATTGAATACGTTGAGCCTTCACAACAATCTGCCTCGGCTATTTCGGGTACAGGTGGGTATTGGGGGGTGGTGAGATGGGTGAAAGTTTTTGAAGGTGCACTTTTACCAGTGAATGCCCTGATGTGTCGTCCACCGGAGTGTGCATCAGGGATGGAGGCTGCACGCACGCAGCGCGGTTATTTTTGGGAAAGCAGGCTATACTGTTAACGCAGTAAAAAGAACAACTAAAAGAGTATGCATAGTCTTACCTCTGACTCCGAGTGGGATTCGTACTAATGGCGGCCCAACAGAAAACTCTGTTTACAGATGCTTTAGGCTATTCGGCTATCTTGTAGGCTTCTTTTTACGGTTGTTGCATGGAATATTTGGAACCTCTCTGACCCTCCTCATGCCTTACTTGACCGCGTCGAATTCAGCGATCTCGTCATAAGGCCTCACGTCACCATAACTCCCTGCGTCCGCCCGCACGTGAAAATTCCAGACGGTGCACACGCCATGAAAGGGGAACCAGTCAGGAGGTTGAACTTGCGCAGCATATTCCTCCTGCGTTAAAGTGCACTGTGTCTGAACAGTGACCTCGTGGAACGTGGCGGTTCTGCGTCCTATGAACACGAAGAGTTCGCAAGGAATTCAAGAGTTTTTCATCGCAGACATAAATGTTATAATGAAATGTATGATGTCAATGGGTTTTTTAAGAGACTGCTTAAGTATGTTCTAAAAGAATACAGCATAATGACAAAAATATTATTTTATTGCTGAAATTGTTTCCCATTGCTCGCACAGATTGAAATGCACTGACTACGGCACCAACGCCCCTTTGGCGCGAAGGTAGTACGTCCAAACGTGTAAGGTCTATGTCTGAAGTATAGTTCAACAGAATGGAAAGCTGGGCTAGTTGTAGGTTGTTCATGATGAAAATTTCTGGGCGCGAACAAACAAAGGACAGCGAAGAAACCACAGGACAAGCGCCTTTTTCACAACTAGTTTAATGGGAAAGCAACAAACACTTAAATACGAAAAGATATCAAAGGTAGGTACAGATGAAAACAGTTAAGATTCCATGTCATGACTGAACAAACTCAAAATTTTCGCAGATAACCTATTTCCTTTTTCGTGAGCGATACTGACGGCTTACTCACGCAGTTACCGTGCGAGGCAATGTGGAAAGCTTCCATCACCTCCCTGATTCTTTGTTCAGGGTGACGGAATAGGACCTCTGTTGCCACGAAGATAGGCCGGCAATTATTGCATTCTTGGAGGTGTTCCCTCACCCCTGAGGCACTGCCATTGTTGTGCTCTTTAAGGCGAATGTTTAAGCAACGCCCAGTCTGCCCTATGTACACCAGACCACAGAGAAAAGGGATCTTGTACACGACTCCTGTTTCACAGCGCACATAGGGAGCCCGGTGTTTGACTGTGCATGCACGGGAAATACGGTCAACCTTTTCCGCCTTTTTTTTGTACAAGGGGGCATAGTGTGCCTAATTTCAAAGGGGCGGATAAGGCTACTTTGACATCATATCTTTTTGCCACGTGTCTTAGGCCATGTGATAAGCGGTGGATGTAGGGAATGACTGCATGCTTCTTCAAGTTCCCTTCAGCGGGGGGTGAACTGCCTTTGACCCGTTTTATTAACTTTATGCATGACTGGACAATGACATTATCAATGACATTGAAATTAGGCAGACTATGCGCCCTTGTACAAAAAAAGGCGGAAAAGGTTGACCGTATTTCCCGTGCATGCACAGTCAAACACCGGGCTCCGTATGTGCGCTGTGAAACAGGAGTCGTGTACAAGATCCCTTTTCTCTGTGGTCTGGTGTACATAGGGCAGACTGGGCGTTGCTTAAACATTCGCCTTAAAGAGCACAACAATGGCAGTGCCTCAGGGGTGAGGGAACACCTCCAAGAATGCAATAATTGCCGGCCTATCTTCGTGGCAACAGAGGTCCTATTCCGTCACCCTGAACAAAGAATCAGGGAGGTGATGGAAGCTTTCCACATTGCCTCGCACGGTAACTGCGTGAGTAAGCCGTCAGTATCGCTCACGAAAAAGTAAATAGGTTATCTGCGAAAATTTTGAGTTTGTTCAGTCATGACATGGAATCTTAACTGTTTTCATCTGTACCTACCTTTGATATCTTTTCGTATTTAAGTGTTTGTTGCTTTCCCATTGAACTAGTTGTGAAAAAGGCGCTTGTCCTGTGGTTTCTTCGCTGTCCTTTGTTTGTTCGCGCCCAGAAATTTTCACCATGTCTGAAGGGTGAAAAAGATTTTTGTGGCCGATTAAAACTAAGTCGAGCCCACTTATAGCGAACCTGACGGTCCCGCAGGTTCCATTCGTTATATCTGATGTTCGTAGCAAGTGGATTCTTCTTACAACATCCAAAAATACTAAGGCCGCTAAAAGTGGCAATTATTTCTTACAAAGCTGCGTTATGCGTGCCTACTTGTGCAAAGCAGAGCGTGCCGCGGCTCTTTCCAGGCTATCTAGGGCGGTCATTTAATCCTCGTCGAGACCTTGCTGCCAACTATCAAATTTACGGACGGGGTATAATAACTAATCATGGATGAAGTGTGCATGGCAACTGGTGGCAGGTCGGCCACGTAAATGAGATTCCTGGCAGTGGGAAGAGCTCGCACTTGGTGCTCAACGTCTCCGTCAGAGCAGGCGGTTCTGCGATTTTGTGGTCTACAGAAACGTAGTTATCCGAGGAAACATCCGGTCGGCTATGGATCAACGAAGCGTTGCCAGAAATGTGCAATCATCTGGTCACGCGTGTTTTCGAGCTTCTTCTGTCGTTACTGGGCTCATGCAGCGACGAAGTAGTGCAGCGCTTGTGGCGCAGAATGCATCCGTTGCACTGTCAGCTATATGACAATGCCTGCACATTGCAGCGGCGCCAAAGATTGAGACGACTGGGCAGGCTATGCATATACCACGTGACTGGGATGGCCAGCAAGGATTTCAAAAATTACCTAATCGCTGTTTTTAGTTGATCCGCGAGATTGGTCAGTAGCTTCGCTTTTGACGATGCCCCTGTCTCACGCTACTTAGGATGCTTTGCCGAGCCGGCGAACGCATAGGCAATGATTGCCCTCGTTGGCCATCGACGCGGGTTTGGCCGGCGGTTACTTACTATTTCAATAGAGAATTATAGCATATCGTTACCGTGTTTACATTAGCATTTACAGTGTTACCGGACGCCGGACTTTCCGATTAGTGCTGCGCACAGTAGTGCCGCCTTTTAATTCCATTTCTGGGTTGACATGTTCTTTCCAGGGCGGTGTAATGAAGGTTGAGAGGCGCTATTTCATCTGCGTGCTTAGCGGAAGGACGACCTCTACAACCTCGGGGTAGTTCACCACGCCACCTCGTTCGCTATAACCGAGTGGTGTGGCCAGAGTTGTTCGCTGTATCTGCGACGAATTTCCGTTGCCCTTATGCATATTTTCACGGTAGCACCACACCCGCTCGAAATAAGCGAGCGTTCGTTATATCTGTGACCATTAAAGTGGGCTCCACTGTACATCCACTGACTTCGCTTTCATACACTAGTATCAAGAAAGTTTAGGTAAGGCTGTAGATGTGTAGAGGAAGTAATGACCGATCGCAAAATTTGTCATCTGCCTTGTGGAGAGGCCGTACAGGTAAGTAAAAGCCAAGAGTGAGAAAACAGAATGAATCAGTACTCGCGAGCATGTCCAGAAAAGACAGGCAAGCACTTACTCACCTAATAAGCATAGCTGCCAGAAAGGGGTTGTTTGTAGCTTCGGAAATAAATGCCTGGAACAAGTTGGTGGACAAATGGTGCACGCCAGATTAACCCCTCTGTATCACTTTATCAAGGGCGCAAAAAATTCTGTGGACGCAAAGGTTGCCTTTGATAGCGCCCCAGGAAGAGTCCCAAACATTCTATCACGAACATATTTCTTACTTTACTATAGTGAGAAGCCACGATTAGCTGAGTTTTTGAAGATACTGAGCTATAGGGGCTCAGGATATATAACGTGAGTCTCAAAGGCGATGTCGAATAGGTGATTTAAATAAAATATCTTTGGTAAGTTCTTTATGTTAGAGAGAGCCAGTGCTCCCACGAGGCTCTCGTTGGGTGGGGGGGGGGGGGGGGGGGGATGGGCGGTGGAGGGATTCTCGAACATTTTCTTACCATGTAGTAAAGGAGGGGGGACTGGCAAGTCGGTATCGGTGTGATGGAAAGGTATCTGTCTGTATGTATACGTGCCAATACATGACAGTTTCATTTCTCAGTAGTCCGCGGGAACGTAGCGGGCGCGTGCGGCGGCAATTTTGGGGCCCCGTAAGTACACTGCGTACTTACGGGGCCGTAAGTACACTGCGTACGAGACCTATTACTCGCGCTATACGGGGTCTCCCAAACTGCTCAAGCAGGAGGGTCTTGTAGGTGCAAAATGTATCGGCTTTTCGTCCTACACCTCATAAAGTGGATTATAGCGTTTATACACAGCCGATTTTCATTTATTTCGAGTTCATTTTATTTTGCGGCTCTTACCGTAAATTCGTCTTTTTTCTGCGGACAATCAATAAAATGGGTAAAGTGAGAACATCTCGCATTAAACAATTTTTTCGTGCTCAAGTAACGCAGTAAACACGACAAAAGGAAGAAAGGAGATGACACGATCGCTGACTAACAACTGGTTATCTTATTCTGGAAAAAGTATATAAAGGCGCAGGGCACAGGAAACAACCCCCCCCCCAAAAAAAAAAACAGAACAGAGGCTACAACTTAAAAACCATACTGCGCAGGCACATCACAGTCGAGTCGTGACGTCTTTTTCAATGAAATTCGAAGACTATCTTCCATAGTAGACGGCACTCCCCTATCTCCTGGACCTCACACAATGCCAAGAAAGCCTGACTCCTTAACTACCAAACTGATAGATGGTGTAGCAACACGCTCATCTGCTTCCCCACTTAGAAAGACAAGTCTCCTGTTTAATCACTCTGATCGAATTTTTAGGGAGATGGTGGAGGCCTTTATGATCAGGAAGGATGCAGATGATTCACTTGCCACATAGCGCTAAAAAGACACGGACACACAGGGAGACACACAGGGAGACACACAGGGAGACACACAGGGAGACACACAGGGAAACACACAGGGAGACGCACAGGAGGGGCGCTAGCGCCCGTCCTGTGTCTCTCTTGTGTCCGTGTCTTTTTAGAGCTATGTGGCAGGTGAACAATCACCAACTCGCCCAAGCTTCTACTCTGACTATACTTTTGCAGATGAGCGTGTTGCTTCACCATACATCAATTTCGTAGATAAGGAGCAAGGCTTTCGTGGCAACTGTATAAGGTCAAGGAGATAGGGGAGTGCCGTCTACTATGGAATATAGTCTTCGAATTTCATTGAAAAAGATGTCATGACTCGACTACGATGTGCATGCCCAGTATGTTTTTTAGTTTTAATTTTTGCTCTTCTGTTTTCTGGATTGTTCACTGTGTCCTGCGCCTTCATATACTTTTTGGAGAATGTAATAACCAGTTGTTAGTCGGCGTCTGTGTCGTCTCCAGACTTCCGTTTGTCCTGCCCACTTTTATGTTCTCGTAAACAAATCTTTGCATTTTTTATTTTGTATAGCGATGTGCAAGAAAAAAGAAAACGCATATCACTGAAACCCATCTGCGTTCTAATTTTATTTTTGTCCTGAACCCGTTTGAACCGGTTCAAGACGGTCCGAACCGGTTCGAACCGGAACGAAATGACCCTCTGGAGCCGAACCCGGAACTGAACCCGAAAGGCGTGAACCCGAACCGAACCCGAAAAAATACCGGTTCGACACCCTGCCTACAAGAATGTTGCTTGAGCATATTAACGAGCACTGAAGTCTACTAAATCCACCTTCTTTAAAGCAACCCTCATGAACATTCTGAAGACTAATCCAAAGAGCTTCTGGGACATAACAAAACCTGGACAACACCAATACAGTGTTGTTATTGCACCCACCGGCACACCTGCTCCCGACCACCTCACTGCTGCTGTACTAAATGATACTTTCGTTAAGTCGTTTCCTGCTTCATCCAATGTTATACAACGTCCCAATCTCCAACTGTGCGATCATTTCGCGATGAATCCCACCATGATCGACTTGCAAGGCATTATATCGATTATCGATTTGAAACTAACACCGTGTAGCGGAATTGATGGTATAAATGGGAAATTTTGTACGGAATGCTAAAGAGTGTAGTTCTACCATCATAAAATACATAATCTCACGATCGTAGCATCATGGTGTACCATGCAGGGCGTAGCCAGAAGGAGGGGGGGGGGGGGGGGCTCTGGGGCTTCAGCCCCCCCCCCCCCCCCCCCCCGCCCCCGAAATGTTTTCGAACTGTCACACACCGTTGATCAAAACAACTACCGGCGCCGGAAGTCATTATTGATTTTGTCGTCTACAATGTCTTTTTCAGATTATAAAACACATTTTGGCGCGAACACTGCTAACTCTGGATGCATTCCGTGGCAACGCCCATGCACCTGGAGTCACGCAACGCAAGCATCAGTTAGCATCATGATCAAAATTACCATGCGAATACAAAAATTTTGAGGACATCAATAACCGATTTTGATTGACCTAGCTTATTGAAAGACCTGCCCACGCTGTGTTTTCCAACATACACACTCGAATATTGGCTATTTAAACTTGCGGCATCATTCGTGGCTTTCGTTTGTCCTTCTCTTTCCATTTTAGCTAACTGCTTTTACTTTTTCTTTGAAACAAAGGAATAACCTTCTGTAATTATTGGTGCAGAAGAAATGTTTCCGTGCAGGCAGTTCAAAAATACGTACTTTCGTATTGATTTCTGCATTGTTCCTCTATTATTCAAACCATATGGTGCTGTAGCGACCGCATAATGGCCAAGTACATATCGCGACATCAGCTATCATAGTTTTGTTCTTTTTTTTAAACGTCTTTATTTCTGCATTTAGTAGGCCGATACCTTGCGGCAGAACTAAGGTGCTT
Source organism: Amblyomma mixtum (assembly GCF_055824585.1). Taxonomy (NCBI): domain Eukaryota; kingdom Metazoa; phylum Arthropoda; class Arachnida; order Ixodida; family Ixodidae; genus Amblyomma; species Amblyomma mixtum. The sequence goes on from NC_143014.1 coordinate 307,825,541, forward strand.
CATGGAGGTTGGGGTGGGGGAGTGGTTAAGGGTGGGGGTGAGGATGGGGGTGGGGGTGGGGTTGAAGGTCGGAGTGCGGGTGGGGGACCGGTGTCCGCTTCTTCCTCGAGGTAGTGTCGTCCCGAGGTCGGCTCCGCGAAGTGATGGCCTGGCCCTTCATCTTCCTTGAAGTAGGAAAGAAAAGTTCGCCAGAGCCGGAGTGCGTCTGATGGCCCGATGTGCGATGGCGGATCGACCCATTCCTGCAGGGTTCCAGGTCGATGCCCGCCCAGGGACTTGAGTGCTCTCTCCCGTACTGCGTCAAAGGTAGGGCAGCTCCAGAGGAGATGTTCGGCCGTGCCTCTGGCAGGGCACTTCGGGCACTGAGGAGTCGGGTATGAGCGCGGGTTTATGAGGTGCAACTTCGCTGGTGATAGAAGCTGGCCGGTCTGGGCTCGGCGAAGGAGCACTGCCTCCACTCTCCGGATTGCGCTATGTGGACGGCGATATAGTTGCTCAGGGTTGGCCAAGTGCTGGAGTATGCTGCGACGATAGCGTTGTGCGCGATGCCATGTCTCCGCCCTATCCATATGGGGCGACGACGGGTGCGCAACGTCATCAGGGTGCCAAGAAGCGGGAACGAATGTGGATCCAGGCAAAGGTGCGGAAAGAGCTGCTGCGCGCGCTGCCTGGTGTGCCTTTTCGTTTCCAGTGATTCCTTCGTGTGCAGGAATCCATTTGATAATGACAGTGTAGCCCTCCTCTCGCAAGCGACGGGCTTCTGTTCGAATAGTGTTGAGAACGGCATAGTCAGCTCCCCCTGCGCGGCAGGCGCTGTACGCTGCTTGTGAATCTGTGTAAACATGGTAGGTGCAAGGAGCCGGATCTTGTCTTTCTACTATTCGAGTAATGGCAAGTCGTATGGCAATGAGTTCGAGATTGGTGACGGTGTGTTCTTCCGAAAGCCGTTGCACTACAGAGGTATCTGACACAGAATCGTGACAAGCTATAGCGGCGCAATGTTGAAACTGAGCGGCATCTGTGTATAGTTGAATGGCTCCTTCCTGGGCTAACTTGTATGATGTCTTCTCGTGCCGTTTGGCGGCAGCTTTGCGCCTTTGAGGATTAGCCGAACTCATATTCTTTGGTAATGGCATACCATCTACTAAGTCGATCAGTTCCCATGGCGGGGCGGCGGAGGAAAGTGGCTCTAAGTTGTCAACGTTGTAGCCTAATGCCCGCAGGATCTGTCGGCCAGCCGCCGTTGTGGAGAGACGGACTCAATGGGCTAGCGATTGCTGCTCTGCCAGATCCTGTAGGGCATTGATTTTGCTGCATGCGTGTAGGTTCACTACTGGGCAGTACTGCGGCAGGCCAGTAACCAGGCGCATCGCCTTGCGATTGATTCGCTCAAGCTGAAGGCGTTGGGTTGCGTTAAGCCGCATGTACGAATATGCGTACAGGATTTTTGATGTTATGAGTGCCAGGGTAATCTGACGGAGCCCCACCTCCTTGATTCCCCATCCACGCGCAGAGACGCGGCGCATAAGGTGTAAAGCCTGATGACAGCTATGCATCGTGTTATGAAGCCAGCTTTTGGCTCCTCCATCCTCGACAATAAGCATGCCGAGTATACGGATTGTTTGTTTCCGGCAGATAACTGAGTGCCCTAAATGAAGAGAGATAAGTTTGCGTTCGGCCTCGGCTCGTACCCGCGAACCATTTAAGACAACCACATACTCGGTTTTTTTCGGGAGAGGTTTCCATTCCACACTTCTTAATGTATTCATGGACGGCATTAAGGCCTGTTTGTAGGGCTAGTTCTTGCTCTGCAGGGGACCCTGAATTAGTCCACAACGTTATATCGTCCGCATACACGGCAAAATTAAGACCGGGTATTGACGACAGCATTGGCGGGAAACCTGACATAGCAATGTTAAAAAGAGCCGGTGATATGACAGCGCCTTGGGGGACACCTGTTTGGTTATGTTGCCATTCACCCTGACTATCTCCAACCATTACTGAGAAAGTTCTTTCTGCAAGAAAGGCTTTCACGAAGCGGTAGAGGTTGCCGCCTATCCCCACTTCCTGTAGCCTGCGAAGTATGGTCGAGTGGAGCACGGAATCAAACGCCTTTTTGACGTCTACCCCAACAACCACTCGGAGCTGTGCGCTGCTAGGGTATGCGAGAACGTCGTTATAAAGCCTTTTGAGAATGTCTTGGGCACAGAGCCCTCGACGAAAACCTACTTGCATAGGAGACAGGACGTTGTACTTGTACCATTCAAGTCTTCTTAGAGCCATACGTTCCATGACCTTACAAAGGTTGGACGTCAGCGATATTGGCCTGAGGTCTTGTAATGTTCGCCTTGGCTTGCCAGGTTTTGGAATTGGTATTACCACTGACTTCTTCCAGGCAAGAGGAAGATCACCGTTGGCCCAGTACTTGTTCATCTCTTTCAAGAGGACAACTTTATGTGACTTGGGAAGGTTCAGAAGTGTTGAGTAGCGTATATCATCCGGCCCTGGGGCGCTATTGTGATTGGAGTCATACAGAGCTGCCTCCAGTTCGTCTAATGTGAAGGGAACGTCGTAATCGTTTGATGTACCTGATACGGGGTCCGCGGGCAAGGCATCTGCATTTTCATGTTGGGGAAAAAATACCTTCCCTGCTTGTATAGCTAACTTCGCCGGGGAGACATTCAATTTCAAGGCCATGCATTGGGCAGGGGAAGTTGGCTTCTTTCGTCCAAGGATAGCTCGAAATATGTGCCAGGCCTTCGATAAGTTAGCTGCTCCATTGAGTGAGTGGCACAGCAGCTGCCAGTCTTGGAGAGCGAGCTGCAGAGTATACTTCTGAACTTCTTGACTGATGCGAGTGAGAGCACGCCTCCGATGGGGTGTCCGGCCTGATCGGCAATACGCCTTGAGAGCCCGAAGCCTACGATTCCACAGATTCAAAAGGTGGGAGTCCGGCTTTGGGGCATCAAACTTGACTGAAAGCTTCGTTGTAGCTTTCTTCTTGGCATCGCTGATCTGAGTAATGAGCTCGTCTAACCCTGTGGGAGCGTTCACCGTACCGATCATTCTACGAAAATCGTCCCATGAGACGTGCTCCTCTATTCGACTGCGTTGTTGCCGCTGTAATGACTTTCGCCCTCGAGGAGCCCATGAGACCACCACGGGATAATGATCACTGCCCATGACATCATCAGCCCTCGACCATAGGATCTCACTGGGATGAGACACTAGTGTCAAATCTGGGGAAGTGTCTTGTTGACCTTTGTGCTGGCCAAGGCGAGTAGGTAGCGCGAGGTCGTTGACTATGGTCAGATTCGCTCTGACAATTTGCTGCCAAAGGTGCCTTCCCCTAGCATCTGAGTGATGATATCCCCAGCTGCTGTGCATGGCGTTAAAATCACCCCCAACTACAACGCGATCATGGGGATATATCCTTAAGAAGTGTTCTACAAAAGACATATCTACTCGATATGTCGTAGTACCGAATGATCGCGCATAGATTGAAAAAACTAAGGCTTGTTGGTCGCCATCTAAGCTAAGGCGTACTCCCGCTACCTCCTGCGTCTGCGTGCACCACGCGGAAGTATCTAGTTCAGTGTGGGCCGTGCGCGACAGAACAAGAACGCATGCCTGCCCATTGGCCATTGGAGGCGCAGATCGCGATCCTGGCCCGGGACGCCGGTGCTCTATGGAAGGGGTGCAGTAAGGTTTGTACCCTGTTAGATTGGGCTTATTAATGCCAGTCTCCTGAAGCAGGACAGCTAGAGGAGGCGTTGGCGTGATGGACAGTCTCCTCTGAAGTTCCGCTTGTTTGCGACGGATTCCCCGGCAGATCTATTGCAAGAACCATATAGGAGAGTCCGAAGCAAAAATGTCATGTGGTTTCGCGCTAATTCCTGCTATTATTAAACTGAAAGGTACGCGGAAGTGAAGATGATGTGTGCCCAATTTCGGGCTCTTGATTCGGAGAAACCTGGTTGGTTGGTTTATGGGGTTTAACGTCCCAAAGCGACTAAGGCTATGAGAGACGCCGTAGTGGAGGGCTCCGGAAATTTCGACCACCTGGGGTTCTTTAACGTGCACTGACATCGCACAGTACACGGGCCTCTAGAATTTCTCCTCCAAAGAAATTCCAGCCGCCGCGGCCGGGATCGAACCCGCGTCTTTTGGGTCAGCAGCCGAGCACCATAGCCACTGAGCCACCGCGGCGGCGATTCGGAGAAACCTGTGACATTCCCAAGAGTGGGAGCATACGCTTGATCACCTCGGCAGTGACCAGTTCGATAATGCGCGTGAGCTGGTTTTCATCTAAGTGTAGCGTACGCGAACTATCTTTTGCAAGATTCGTTTGCGCGCCGCGTTGCGTATCACGGAGTATTTCAGCGTAAACCCGATGAATGCGCGCTTGCTTTGGTGCCGCCGCGGTATGCTCAAAAACTGCGGTTAGAGATGAGGTGGCATTCCTTTGACTATTGCTCTCAGATTGTGTTGGGGGCTTGTGCGCGCCTTGCCGTTTAGTTTTATTTTCGCTGTCTCGTGTCTTCGGCAACGGCTGACTTTGTAGTGGAGGGAAGTCCTGATTAACAAGCACAATTGCATTCGAGGCTGATTGGTGTGTACTGACAGGGCCCTTGTGCGCCGTCGTCGACACCGTTTGGTTACCACGTAGAATCTCGGCTTGTTATTTGCGTTCTTTTCGTCGCGATACTCGGATACGACGGAAAATGCCATTCCTCAAGGTTTTTGTGGCCTGCCGCCGAGCAGGGCACTGTGGGTCCGTGGCTACGTGGGGACCTCTGCAATTGCGGCATAGTGGTTCCGTCGGACAAACCTCGAGGTTTCCATGTGCAAGGCGACCGCAGTACGAGCATCGACGTTGGCCGACTAATGGACACGAAATTGCCCTGTGTCCGATTTTGTGACAGGTCTCACATATGATAGACTTCGGGTGATAAGGCGTCACCGGAAGGAGTATGCTGTACAGATGAATATTTCGTGGAAGTCTGGAGCCCTCAAACGTGATTAGAGCTGCTCCGTTCTTGCCCATAGGCCTGGCGTTTATTATCCTGCACGAGTAGCACGTGAGGTTTGCCATGAGCTGTTCGCTTGTTAACCGGTTGGCACGATAAATGACCCCGCGGATCTGGCCGGGGCGTATGGTTTCATAAGCTTGGATAGGTGTCTCCTTTCCAGAAATTAGGAGAGTCTGCAGTCCAATCAGATGGTCTCTGGCATGCATATGCGATATGTCGACAGCAAACTGATTGCTTCGTTCAAGAGGCCGTAATTGAAAGCCAGAGTGAAAATGAATTTTTCGAAGCTCATTAGCAACAGCTTCGTGCAGCCAGTGTGCGGGGAGTGTCCCTAGTTGTCCAGGTGCGGTTAGCTTAATTATCACAGTGTATTTAACACTGATTGGATCGGCGGCTGTGTTCTTTCGCCTAACAGGCTGCCATTCATCTTCTTCAGTATGTTCATTATCAGCCAAGTGATCGATTCTGCCCATTGGGGTGACTATGGACGCTGAGGCACAGCCTAGCGATCGATAATGCGCATCCGTGAAGCGAGCATTTATAGCTATCTGCGAGTGGGCATGTTTTACGCCGTGTCGTTTGTTCTCAAAGCGAGTGCTTTCTTGAGCCATCCGCGATGTGCCTGACCCCATCCTAGGTTGCTTGGCAAATTTCGAAAACGGAAAAGTGCAAGATCCTACCTCGGAAGGGGCGCTCCCGGCTTGTTTTCCGTGGAAAGAACAGAGAATGGGTTGGAGACAGGTATCGTCGCAACCACTTGAATGGCTTCGTCATCCGTCATGCTTTCGTCGGCGCCGAGCACGGCGTCAGGTTGGGCCGCGTTATCTGTGCCGCTGCAAAGCGATGTTACCGCGGCGTCTTGCCGAGGCTGCTGCGAAGCCATGTTGGCGGCTTCGGCGGTAGGCGTATCCGATGCATCCGGATGGTTTCCTGGGGTAGTCGTTGACGCGGAAGCGTTGAAACCGTCGTCCACAGGTGGCGAGGAACACGATGGGGGTGGCCCATTCATTTTTGGGAGCCTAGCCCAAAAACGTCCGGGCCAAAAAGCTTCAAAAAGTCGGAGCGATGCGAGCGTGCGTCTGTTCGAGACGGCTGCTTGCAGCGCCACCTAGTTTTGTTCTTGCCTGGATCGTCAGTCTTTCCCTGTGCAAAGTTTACTTTCTGTGATTGCGCAAGATGTTTATTTGTCTCGTTTGACACATTGTATATAGTGACTTTTGCTTAGATACGTAGATTTAATGGAGACATACGTGTATTTAAATATCCTGTTGCGAGGTTTTCTGTATACATACAGTGACTTTGTTTCCATTGACACTTTTTTGTCCTTCATCAAGTTGTATCTTCGCATTTCTAATACTCCATTTTATCTTCGCACTTAATGCATATTTTGCAGAACTCATCCTTTATACATGTGCTCGTTGTTGCGACTAAAATTTCGGTGCAATTACTCACAATACATGACCGGTGACAGCTGCGTTGCTGCGCGGTACACTGGAACGAAGGACAGCGTCGGTGAGATTTTTTCCTGTCCGTTGCATGTGCAAAAATGTAAATGTTCTTGAATGACAAAGATTCATTAAAATATTTGTCCCCTATACTTGCTAATTTCATGGCCTTTACGTTTTTCATATCAGCGGCATGCACTGCTTTGCTGGTTTCGTACTGATATAGTTCTATATTTCGTGTGATATTTTCTTTACTTATTAAATATAATATAAATGTGATATTTCGTTGAGCCTAATCCAGGTCCCGGACAGAAGGAAACATTAAGCTTAATCCTGGAAGAATTGCAGGAAATGAAGGCAAGCAACGAGAGTCGCGATGCAACCCTTTCTGAGATAAACTCAAAGCTAACAAAGCTAGACGAGGTTCTGGAATTATGCAAAGCTAACGAAGGAAGGAAACGGCAACTTGAGGAATCGGTAAAGCATTTGCAAAAAGCCTTGGCAGCGCAAAGCAAGAAGATGGTGGATTACGAGGACCGCGCTCGCCGGAACAACGTTGTAGTGTTTGGTGTAAAAGAAAGCCCAAAAGAAACGAGAGCTGATTTAGAAGAAAAAGTCCTCCAGAAAGTATGTCAAGATAAACTAGGCGTCTCGGTGAGCACAGTTGAACGGATCCACCGAATTGGCAAACCCCATATGGATAGGCCTCGTCCAGTAATTTTTCGCGTGTTTAACTACAACGAAAAGCATGCAATATTTCAAAACTGCTCCAAGCTCAAGGATTCTGGGGTGTCGGTGTCGCACGATTACTCATACGTCACACAACAGAAAAGAAAGAAATTGTGGCAGTCCTTTGAAGACGATCGTCGCCCTAACGATAAAGCAAAGCTGGTTCATGACAAACTGCTGATAAACGATGATCTTTACGCGTGGGACGATGAAAAGAACTGCAGGGTGCTGTTGCGTAGCACGAAGCAGCCGGAAGAGCCATGACGCCTTGATAACGAGTTCACTGAGCAGAAAAATTTTCGCCTTATTTGTTTGAATGCGCGGAGTGTGTGCAATAAGCAGGAACTTCTTGAGCATGCTTTACTTTCTTACGATCCCCATGTAGCGGTTATCTCTGCAACTTGGCTGCAGCCTCATGTGCTTGACAGTTGCATTTTCCCACCTTCTTACACTGCTTACCGTAGGGATCGCTTATCGAGGGGAGGCGGAGTTGCGATTCTGGTTAAATATGGATTATCATCTCATGCTCTGCCTCCCATCGACAGTGACCATGAAAGTGTGCTATGCCAAATTGACTTTTGTGGTAATCCTATTGTTATCGTTGGTGTCTACCGGGCGCCCGGAGTTCACCATGACTTTATGTTAAAACTTTACGATCAGCTAGGTAGATACCGAAGAGATAACATGATAATAGCAGGTGATTTTAACCTTCCACATGTTGACTGGGAATCGCTGACTGCTGGCACACATGAAGTACCAAGTGCAGACACTCTCCTGGACATGCTGTTAGCTTATAATCTTAAGCAGGTGGTTCTAGCCCCCACTCGTGTAACTGAATCATCAGCTTCAGTGTTAGATCTATTCCTCTGTCCAAATAGCATAACAAACTGTACTACCGAAGTGCATGATGGAATCTCGGACCATAAATTGGTATTTTTTATTGCTCACTACCACGCCAATCCCTGAAGATTGCTTCTAGGATCGTAACGGTAAAAAATTTTGCTTTAGCGGATCATTCTAGCATTGTTTCCTATTTAGAAGATTCATTGCAATCATTCGATAGTGGTGACGCTAATGCACTTTGGGTAAGGTTTAGGACTCTCTGTCACTTCTGTCTGCATAACTTTGTTCCAGATAGAAAAAAGAAGGTAGATAGGAGAAGCCCCTGGATAACCAGAGATATAATTCACGTTAAACGTAAGCTGAAACGATATCGGAGACAGAAAAGCACTGCCATTTCTGTCATTAGCAGTCTAAAAGCTACCCTTGCTTCACAGTTACAAGAATCAAGACAGCGCTACTTTGGTGAGACGCTTGGTCGTTTCGTGACTGAAAATCCCAGTAAATTTTGGCACTTTCTCTCAAACAAAGGAAGTAGAAAACTTTACAAGATTACCGTCAATGATTCTACCATTACAGATAAAAAGGAGATAGCTGATGCTTTTAATACTGATTTCCAAAGCGTTTTCACTAAATCTAACACTCCGTTAAACGATCGTTGTCTGAACAGTCTCGAAAGAAGTGTCACTATTAGCAGAGAAGGAATAGTAGAACTACTCCTGCGGCTAGACCCCAAGAAATCCCCCGGCCCCGATAATATTCCCACTACCTTTCTTAAAATGTACGCTGAAATACTAGCCAAGTTTTTGATAATAATATTTAATAAGTCTCTTGAGTCGGGTACAGTACCAGATGAATGGAAAATTTCTCGCGTGGTTCCGGTTTTTAAAAGCGGCAGCCGACTACAAGTTGGTAATTACCGCCCTATTTCATTGATTTCCACCTCCTGCAAAGTGCTAGAACACGTACTCACCAAATACCTCAATAATTATTTAGACCACACGGGAATAATGACCAAAGCGCAACATGGCTTCCGTCGAGGATTCTCAACTACAACACAGCTAGTGGTCACTGTAGATGAACTTGCTAAAGTGCTTGATTGCGGTGGCCAGGTCGACATGATTTTTTTAGATTATTCTAAAGCTTTCGATAGAGTACCTCACCATAAACTAGTAATAAAAATGAAATTATTAGGCATTCCGGATCAAATAATAAATTGGGTCACATCATACTTATCAAAGCGAAAGCAGTTTGTCGACATCGATGGAGCCACCTCTCGATTCTTAGAGGTTTACTCAGGTGTGCCTCAGGGATCGGTTCTGGGTCCAGTACTATTCAATATCTATATAAATGATCTCCCAGAAGCTCTCGATCCCTCTGTGTCCGTAAAGCTGTTTGCGGATGATTGTATTATATTTAAGTCTATCAAATCTGTGTCTGACCAGCTTACTTTGAATGCAAATCTACAATATTTAGCTAAATGGTGTAATGAATGGGAAATGGTTATTAACTTTGACAAAACAGTTTCTCTTTGCATCTGTAAAAAGACCACGCAACATAATTTTTTATACAACATTAATAACATTGCAATCAGAGCTGTAAAAGAATATAAGTATCTAGGTGTCACAATAACGTCACGGCTCAAATGGACGAAACACATCGAAAATATATGCTCCTCCACCCGCAAAAAGCTAGGATTTCTGAAGCTTCGGATGAGCGGTTGCCCTAGTGCCCTAAGACTGAAAGCATATAAATCTATTGTAAGGCCCAGTCTCGAATATGCCTGCATTGTATGGGACCCCTACACGGTAGATGACATCCAAAAACTAGAAAGAATGCAACGTCTTGCGGCACGATTCATTTACAACCGTTACAGGCGCCTAGACTCTCCTTCCGCCATGTTGAAACTCGCAGACTTAGAACCACTGGCAGATAGAACGAAGAAAGCCCGTCTCAACTTCCTTCATTCATTATACTTTTCTCGACTTGGTATCCGACCTGAAAATTACATCGTTAATGATTCCACACGAGCCTCGCGCCATAAGCATGCCCTTAGCCTGAAACCTATTTTTGCACGCACAGATGCCTACAAGTTTTCTTTTTTTCCGAGAACAATTTCTCAATGGAATGCTCTACCGGAGAACTCTCCGTTGTTTTGTAATCATTCTTGATTTTCACTGCTGGTTTAGTAGCTGTGCTGTAACCGCGTTCTCAATTGTACTTTTGCGTTGCTTGTTTTGTTGTATTTATATCGTTCGTTACTATCGCACCTGTTTTGCTTTTCCCTCCTGTATGTATTTCCCTCTCCTGCTTGGTCATACAGCATGTCCGCAGTATTCAATAAATAAATAAATAAAATAAATACGCAAAAGCATGGAAGCATTGGTATCAGTTATGTATGGCACGATTTTAAAGACATACGAATGCATTCTTTTATTTTAAAAAAATACATTTTTCACTTGCCTAGGCAGTCCGTAGCGTTATCTAATGCATAATTGCATTCTCAGTATGGCAATGAAGTTATTATTCTTGCTTTTGATCCCTCCACAAATTCTATGAGTAGGCCGCGCTGCAACAAGAGCACCCCCCCCCCCCCCCCCCCCCCGAAAAAGATTTCTGGCTACGCCACTGTGGTGTACTACTGAAGACTGGACGACTGCTGTGTGGCCGCAGCGCAGCAACTAACTGAAATCAGGCGTGACGACGGCTCCCACTGCGAAGCGGCCGATGCGGCTGGCGTTGTAAAAACAGAGGAGGCGCCGGCTCGCCTTGCGTCGGCCGCACCGTCATTCTTCGGTTTAGCTGGCCAAGAACGAGAAGTAATCACCGTCGCCTGTCGGTCCGCATTCCTGGCGGACGGAGTGCCATAGGCAACAGCTGCATCACACCTGGGAGGAGCTTCGTGCTGGGTGCCGCGCTCTCGCATGAGTAATTAGGATTGGACTGGAATTTTAGACGCGCCTATCTCAAGGCACAGGCGCTTTGCTAAAATTGTACTAACTAGAATAGTCATCAAATGCCACTACCTCGAAGTTTTCAATACAAACTTGCATGCTATTTACCTCCAGTCAATTAAATGTTGGTTATTGTATTTAGTTAATTATTCACATTAGGATGAAAATTATCCTCACAGTTTGTGCCCGCCTGGAAGTAGGAACAGGCAGTGTGGGAGAACCTGTTAGAAAATCTGGGCAGTGACCACTATATACTTAAAACACAAGCAACCTCAGACAGGCTAAAGCGCCAGCTGGGATCGGCAAAAATTACGGATTGGAGCGCTTTTCGAGAGGCATGCAACGGGAATCTCGCCGCGAAAGGGACCCAATCGATAGAAGAGTGGGGAAACATGCTGAAAGAAAAACAGCGCAAGTACACTAAAGAAATCGCGCGAACGACGCAGACACCCGAGGTGGACGCCAGGCTGCTCAAGCTATGGGAAGCTAGACGCGGGCTCACCAAGAGGTGGAAGAAACAAAAGTACAAAAGAAAACTAAAACTTAAGATCGCAGAAGTCACAGCGAAAGCAGAAGAGTACGCGGCGCAATTGGCAAGGCAAAACTGGCTCCAGTTTGTTCGCTCCAGTGTATTTCACCGTTCCTGTCGTGAAGCGTGCGGCTGGAAACAGCGACATCGCTCTCGGTGACTCCCCGTCGGACATGTGAATGTGCCAGTCCGTAGCAGAAGGCATGCTGCCGCCTGACCCCATCGCTCAGTCTTCGGGGGGGGGGGGGGGGGGGAGCTAAGCCCCCAGGAAAAATTTCGGCGGGGTCTCGGACTTACCGCTCTGCCCTTCCTCGAAAATAAAACCTATCTTGCCTCAACTCTACCCTTTGTTTTTCCTCGGTGTCACATAATTCGTAAATGGACAGCCGCCGCGGTGGCTCAGTGGTTATACGGAGCTCGGCTGCTCACCCTAAAGACGCGCGTTCGATCCCTGCCGAGGCTGTCGAATTTCGCCTCCGTCGAAATTCTAGAGGCCCGTGTACTGTGCGATGTCAGTGCACGTTAAAGAACCCCAGGCGGTCGAAATTACCGGAGCCCTTCACTTCGGCGTCCCTCACAGCCTCAGTTGCTTCGGGAGTTAAACCCTAATAAACCAATAAACCAAACAGTGGGTGGACAATGCATGAATGGCGCGATTGCGCGACAAACCAAAGCCAAGCGCCGTGGGGCAACTGTGCATCTGCTTCACGACAATACGCCAGATCACATGGCTCATAAATCACAAGTTGATGTCTGGGAATGCGCTCCATGGAGGTCTACCATTCACCCTGCAGTCCAGACCTCGATGCCAGGTATTCTATGTCTTTCATAGCCAGAAGAAATTTCGGCGCGGACAACGATTCCCTGATGGTATTGCCGTCAAGGGACTAGTGCTTCGACAATGTATCATGGCCGCCCAAGCCAAACCAATGATATGCAATAAAGTTTAATCAAAGCTAATCCGTGTCCAACGATGCTTAACAGAGCCTTAGCTCGTCCTACAAGGTTCAGCCGGGTTGAACCACAGAGAATTTTTTTAAAGAATTCAGCAAATGGGTCAGCTATTTCTTTCTCAGTAATCTAGACTGTCTTGATGAGCAGTTTTTCTAATAATTTCACTATGACCTTTCCTGTTTAAGAAATAATTATGTCCCATTTGTACTCCATGTCCTCCCTCCATACCAAAATTTTCTTTCGTAAAAGTTTGTTTTAGCTTTCTTCAAAAAAGAATAAATATAATTACAAAACTTTTTGTACCGAACGGCCAAATTATTTTTATCTTTCTTTAAATGTTTTTCTTTTTGCACAAGAGTTCAAACAGCCTGTTTGTCATCCACGGATTATGTTGGGATGCATACCTTTATCGGTCAACTAATTCTCCAAAAGCTATAATTTTTTGCTAACAATTTATTTGAGCATCAGTTTTTTTTAGTAATCGCATAGTCCTAATTTCATAACAATATTTCCCTATCTTTGTTGTTTTACATTCCTGAGCCCAGACCGGTGCCATACAGCACCGCTACTAGCTCTAATAGTGATGCTACAAGGAAGCTCCGAGCATGATAATATCAGCGCATCACTGCAGAACCCCATTATCGCCGTGGCAACGGTTGTGAATGAATAGGCTACTTTGTTAGACTTACAGCACCCTACTGGGTATAAAGAACTGAGTCGTCCAAAAATTATCTTGAGCTTCGTGGTGGAGCAGCGCAAAGGACGGGACACAAGAACCAAGGAAGGACGTACACAGGCGCTGCTCCACCACGATACAACAGTACCAACCAGCCAAGCAACTTGCTCTTCTATCTTGAGCTATCCAGCAAACACAGTGGGGCCTCTCCATGCGGCACAGACCATTATACGGCACAATTCGCCACTACAATGTATTTTTTGGTGTCTATCAAGCACAAGCACAAAATCTTCACACACTCGCATCGATCACAGATATAGAACACTGCTTCCCCCTAGTTATAACGGCTAGGAAAAGCCAGGAGGAATAAAAAATTATAGGCCCGCTAAATCACTATGCGGGACAATGTGTTAACACTAGGTTTTCTCCTTGCTTTTCTTGGGAACTACTTCTCTTGATATTTTCTTATATTCTTTGCCATGTATTTCTTTGCCGATAAAATGTTATTTGCTCTACCATCATCAGCCAACTGCTGAGCAACTTTTGTGTACTCCTTGCAGTCTATTCTGTCATTTTTATTTTTGCCGAGTTTTCGTGTCATTATTAGTCCTTATCAATTGTACAATAATTTGTTTTTCTTCCCATAGCAGCCATCTTCCGGCGCCTCCCTCATCTCTCCTACAAGTGGAGAGGGAAATTTCCCTCTGCTCATTTGGACACCCAACCATGGCAGGTGGCAAGTGGCTCTTTCCACCTGCCAGGTGGTGCGGGGCAAGTGTACACAGCACGGCGCCGCCGAACTGCGCCGGACACTTTTATGCGAAGCATACTACTTTAGCTACCACTTCAGCCCTTCACCGTGGTTATGCGCCTCCAAATCACGTGATACATAACGTCACACCATGTGACACGATGACGTCACGACAGTAGAGAAACGGGGGCCCTCCTTGCGCCGTCGCTGTGGTTGTGCGCCTACAAATCGCGTGACACGATGATGCCACACCACGTGACACGATGACGTCACGGCAGTGGAGAAACGGTGGCCCACCTCGCGCCGTCGCTGTGGTTGTGCGCCTCCAAATCACGTGATACATGACGTTACACCACGTGACACGATGACGTCACGACAGTGGAGAAACGGGGGCCCACCTCGCGCCGTCGCTGTGGTTGTGCGCCTCCAAATCACGTGATACATGACGTCACACCACGTGATACGATGACGTCACGACAGTGGAGAAACGGGGGCCCACCTCGCGCCGTCGCTGTGGTTGTGCGCCTCCAAATTACGCGACACGATGATGCTTCGCATTCTCCAGGCTTAACCAAGTTAAGCCTCAGCCTTTTTTTCCTGATGGTGGGGCTTCAAATGCTAACGCATTAGAATTCTCCAAGCGCCATACAAACCACCTACGAGGAACTGAATGCAAGGTTTGGGGCGGCGGCTAATTTCACACTGTACAGTCATGAACGTAAGTTCCGGGTATGCGGATTCGCGAAATACATTATTTCGGCATTGCCTCCTAACTCAATCAGTTGGTATTATTCCAGCGGATGCAGCACGCGCGTCCCCTCGTGATTCAATGCTATTCATTAGCGTGATTTGGAAGACTGCGCAGAAGTAATATTTTGCATGGAAGCCGCATCCCGTCAACTTTAGTGCACGGCTTCGTAATAATCACACACACAACGCCAAATTTAAGCACGAAATAAATGTTACGTGAACAAATTACCAAAAAGTACAAAATTTGCCACTACTCGTAAAAGTAATGCGTATGACCGCCCAATATACCATCCCGATGAAGCGGTACCGAGCGCAAATTCAGAGATTTTGCACTGAAATCTCGGAAAAATGCCACGTGGCTGCCAAAAGTCTTTTCCATCCACACGGTCCACTCTGCTTGAAGCATGGCAGTAGCTGCTGGCCACGCCTGGTTGCAGGTTCTGGACGATGCCCAGTAAACCATAAAACGTACCATAGACATCAGCAAGATATTTACGCTGGACATTAGACACCTCCATTAGACATCCATATTAGTACCGTTTACGAAAAATCTACGTACCTACAACATGAAAATTGGGGTCCAGTTCACGTTGTAGGTACGTACTGCAGACATCACGCTCTATATTTGTGAACATGTAAGTACGCCCAGTCTACGTAGCCTAGACGTCTATATAAAGAGAATATGACTATACATAGATCAATATCCAGGTGAAAATTTCAAACTGGTTCCAGTCCTACTGTTTTAAGAGACACATTTCCAGACTGGAACCAGCTGCAATACGAGATGCAGCTGACACCTGTTACAATTCCAGATGGAATGGAGACCTACTGCATCCCAGCCACAGACTTCCCTATGGAGTCGTCGGGACGTCCAAGCACTCCAGCTAGCTCAAATACAGTTGAGTAAGCGAGTACATGGCCATCATGGGAGCCCAAAACACTGCAGATGACTTCCTAGTGCGTCAGTATTTTCTTGCGCTCGGCGCTTTCACTGAATCTTCTCGTTGAGCATAATCGTCAAGTTAACAGCTGCGGTGGCATCAATACTCTTCTGCCGAGCCCAATAAGCCAGGGTTGCTGCAAAAGAAAGCATAATTGTTCACTTTTACAGGTGACAAGAGAATGGCACAGCAACCACAACAAACAAACCCAGTAATTTACGCCATTTTTACCGACGCAAGTCTATGAAGCGTCAAAGGTTGTCCTTGCAGCACTAAAAGGCAGTCGTGCTGAGCGGAGTGTGCTTGCACACGCACTTCGGCACACCATCCGAACGCATGCCCACATTTCGGTAGTAGAGGCCAGTTGCATACCGCGTGTTCCGTATTTATCTGTCCCTGTTACGAAAAATTCCGCTGCGCAATCTACTGAACTATATGGGCTCAAAACGCCGACTACAAGGTACCTTATGATGGTCTTCGTCTTTCGATAAGTAATTTAACATCTAAAATTGCCTGCATTTTCGGGAATCGGCGAAAAACTGCATTCAGCTGCGGCAGAACTTTTCGTCCAAGCGAGCAAAGAAGCCACTTTGACAGGTTGCGCCATCTGGCGAGCGGTGAGGCAACCGATGTCACGGCTTGTGGCTGGAATGCGCACCTCGCGCGGTTTCTTGGGATGTGCGTGTCGTCTGCTCCTTGAAATTAACACCGCTCGCCAGATGGCGCAGTCTGTCAGACTGGCTTCTTTGCTCGCCTGGACGAAAAGTTCTGCCGCAGCCGAATGCAGTTTTTCGCCGATTCCTGAAAATGTAGGCAAGTTTAGATGTTAAATTACATATCGAAAGACGAAGATTATCATAAGCTACCTTGTAGTCGGCGTTTCAGCCCATACAGTCCAGTAGTTTGCAGAGGAGAATTTTTTCTAGCACGGACAGATAAATACGGAACAGGCGGTACATCACCAGCCTTTGTTTCAATACACAGCGAGTTTGGCAAAACAGCCAAACGAGGGAGCGTAAAAATATAACGTGCCGATAAATGCGTTAGAATTTTTTCATTACGAACGCAAAAATAGCATAAAATACACTTCAATGAGTAAACTGAGACTGAGTACGCACCAAGAAAGGTCACGATCCCAGCCGGTGAAAACGACTTGTACTCCTAATTCGTACTGACAGGTCCACTTCGCCGAGTAGTAAAAGCAAGCAAACTGTCTTCCTTCAGCTCCATCAAGGAAAGAATGGTTGAACAATCTCGCCAGCAATAATAAGGGAATAATTAATTCTGTGTCGAGGTTCTTCAAACACAATGTTGAACACGATAGAAATCGCACACGCCCTGCGCTCTACCACTGCCGCCATGGCTGAACCTAGCCTCGTGCGGATGTGCGAAACTGTCACATATTTTGTATCGTCTCTTTTTTGTACTTAGTAGCAGGCTTGCTGTGGCACGAAAAATAAGTTAATTATTTTTAAATTGTAGCATATTACTTTTTTCACAGCTGCAATCGCCATGCGCAGTTTCCGCTATTATTGATAAAATACGATACGAACTACAACGCGATGGCGGCTTAGACAATTCACCGCACTTTCCCCGCCGCCGCCTGTCCGCGGCTATGGTGGCGGCATAGAAGCCTCCTGGAACAGGCATATGGGCAGTGCGTGTTGCATGAAGGCAAGATAACCAATTATCGTTAGGGTAACGGGCTGGATTCAGACAGAATGCAAGCACAGCAGAGAGGATCAGGGCAGGTGGGCAGATGAGGTTCGGAAGTTTGCTGGGATAAGGGGGCCGCCGCTGGCACAGGGTTAACTGGAGAAATTTTTGGCCTGCACTGGACATGATTACAGTGTTGACACGATGATAAAAAGCGGGACTCAAGAAGTTTATTCTCAAGAAATATGAGGTCACACATTCAGCTACACAAATGCCTAAGCTTTCCTCAGCTCAACATTCCAATAGTTATCATTGCTAGCGCGATTAGCAGATTTAAGACATTTTTGAAAAAAAAAATAACTCCCAAAAATTGAACTGAACCAATTCTTGTACTTTAAATAGTTGGATAAGTTGAATAAAACATGCTTAATCAGAAAAAATGGTTATTATATAGTCCTGGCTGCTAAATAACAAAAAAGTTTTTTAGTGTGTCCTCACTTTTCAGTGTGGTTGAGATAGCTTGCAGGCTGTAGCACAAGGTATAAATTGAATGTAAGAATAGTAATGAAATAACAATGCGAATCCTGACCAAAGTGACTGGCATTTCAAACCAACTGCGTACAGTTGAGTCAGAAACCTGATGCGTGTGCATTCAGATTTGTCTTTACTACTTCCCGTATTTTTCTTCTTTCTAGGTAGGATAATGTTGCCGTGAAGCGAGCACGAAAAAACACAAAAACACAGGCAGCGCTGGTCATGCCTCCAATTTGTAGTCAACAGCGATTTCCAACTTTAAATGCAGTAAGGCAACACAAAATATCGAACGAATGAAAAATATGGAATTCTTAAATTATATATCTCGCTTACATACCCAGGATATGACAAGTAATATCTACGAGGAGTCTAGGTTAAGGCAGATATAATGTCGTGGGTACGTCTCCAGGTTTTCCACGAAAAAAGGTTGGTAGATAAGACGTCTGAGAGATTTTGCTTTGGTACATAGACGTTCGGACTTAATCTGGACATCTATGGGAGGTTTGTGGTTTGCTGGGTGGCTTCACGAAACCGTGCAACCAGCAGCCACGGGCTGAAGCATGCAGCTCCGATGGCGGCTCTCGTGTGGTCGCTGTACGGCAGCCACGAAACAGCCCTTGTCCAACGTGGGGAAAACCCTGCGCGGCAAGGGTCCGACACATAGCAACAGAAATTCACAGATTAACGCGAATTGGCGTGTGGTCCCCACACAACACTTGCGTGGGTCCGCCAAGTTAAAATATGTGAAGCAATACATTTTTACCTTCCCCACGTTTACCAGCCCACTGCTCGAAGCACTAGCGGTACATCTGGCAATCTCAGAGAAGCGTTCGATCTGGGAACAGGGCACGGAGGCGCTTGTACTCAGTGACATCGCTGGGTTCTGGGGGCTACTGGCGTTACTACGAGGTCATCATTGAGGCGCGTCCTACAAATGCGCATCTTCCCCTTTGTGTAATTTTCTTTCGTGCTGTTTCCCTCACAGGAAACGCACGATGACCAGCTTTGCTTTATTCTCCTTCAACCAAAGAAACTTTGAGAAAGAAACCATAGAAGAAAACAGCTGTCAGAGAGACTTTGAATCCTCCTGCCTGAGGTGTGGTGGCGAGGTTGAGGACGAAGGGTTACAATATGTCATGGACCACGGTATGAAGAACATATCCGCTGGAATATGACCTTCGATTGCCCGACCTCCCGGAACCCCTGCGAACAAGACCTCCCACCTCCTCCTGCTGCCACAAATAACAGTATGTATTAGAATGGCTACTGAGGTTGAAGGTTAGCAAGTTTCACAGTTTGTGAAAATATACAGTCCAGCTGGTTTCCTTCTGGCCCCTACCCCTCGACTGGTTTCGCATCATTTTCACCCGATGCAAGAATATGCAGACATTATCTGGAATCCCTTCACTAAAACTAACACTGCTAAATTAGAGTACAGAATAAAGTAGTACCTTTTATCTATAACACCTAAGGTAGCACATCTACAACTCTTCTTCGTAATCAAAGTGGGTTGTTTCCAGTCTCTCCCAGAAACCCCATTTCCCGTTTGAAATTCTTTTTTTAATTAATGAAAGGTCAATAGAATATTTACACGTCCGAAATAAATCTTATACCTCTGGATAAAACACGAGACGACGCGATTTTGCAGAAACACCATGAAACGACTTCACGGTTTCAAGAGGTTTAACGTCCCAAAGTGACTCAGGCTGTGAGGGACGCCGTAGTGAAGGGCTCCGGAAATTTCGACCGCCTGGGGTTCTGTAACATGCACCGACGTCGCACAGTACGCGGGCCTCTAGAAATTCGCCTCCATCGAAATTCCACCGCCGTGGCCGGGATCGAGCCCGTGTCTTCCGGGTCAGCAGCTGAGCGCCATAACCACTGAGCCACCGCGGCGGAAACACTATCGCACGCATAAATTCATTCCTATAAGTATTCCACTTTCCAGAGAACGATTACGGACTGAAATAATCTCACATTGATGCAATAACAAAAACGCCACTACAAATGATTGAAGACCACATTTAATATCTTTATATGTTTCAGTTCCTGATATCTTTGTGCTGTAATTGCAATTTTGTATTTTTGCATTCCTGTTCATGTCCTCGGCTAATTTCCTTTTATTTAAACATCCTGGAAGTGTGCCGTATCAAGCGTTTTCTCTAGTGCATATCTTATGCCCACCCTGCTAAGTTCTTGTAAAAGACCACGGAGACAATTAAGTTTAAATAAATACAAAAGAGGAAAGCGGCGGTCAGACCTGTGACGCAGCAGAGGTTGCTAAGAGCCGCTGGCTCTGGACAGGCGCCATTGGAAACGAAACGTGGTAACGTTTCACGCTAGAACCTTATCTGCTGAGGCGAGTCTAGCATGGCCGCTGGAGGAACCAGCTGGCATTAAATGTGATGTCATGCACTCTCAACAGGAAAGAATAAAAAAAGGATTAAGCTGTTCTCTAGCGCATTCCCTTTTATAAAAGATGACTGCACTAGAGGAGAGCTTACCCCCTTTGACTCCTATATAGAGGCATTTGTGTTTAGAGTGTAGGCCTAAGTGAGGTTAGGATGATAGCTGAGGCATTTACAGTGCTGACGCATGGACACCTGCTATGCTATCGTGGATTAGCGCACAGACGAGGACTAGGTGCGGGATTTGTCATCAGTCGGAATAGAGCTGGCAACACAGAGAAATTCTATAATATAAATGAGTGGGTGGCATTTATCGTAATTAGCCTTAACAAGAGGCAAAAAGTGAAGGTGGTACAGGCTTCCGCGCGTATATCCAGCCATGATTATCTAATAGTCGACAGCTTCTATGAAGACGTGAAATCGGCAAGAGCAAAGTAAAAACGAAGTAAACTATACCGATCGCATACTTCAGTGCCAAGGTAGGGAAGAATCAGGCTGGAGACCAGGTAGTAGAGGACTATGGCATACCCTGTAAGAATAGCAGAGGGCGTCATTAGTAGAGTTCGCATAGATAAATAATTTACGCATTATGAATATCTCCCTTCGCAAACGGGAGAACAGGAAATGGATGTGGAAGAACCCCAATGGTGGTGATGATGATGAGGAATCGAACCCTGCACCTGCCGCATTCCAAGCGGATGCTCAGACGACTAGGCCACAGCTGCGGTACAGGCCCAATGGTGAGATCAAAAACGAACCAGACTTATACTACAAGCTAACGTTGGCTACATGCTGGATGTGAAGGTCCTCGGAAAGGTGGGCCGTAGCGAGCGCAGGATGGTAAGGTCTTGAGTTATCTTGACTTGAATAGGCAACGGAAGAAACTAGCGATGCGGAAGTCCGTTAACGAATTTGCGGTGAGAGGGAAAGTAGAGGAATTCAGAATATTGCTTCAGAACAGGTAGTCGACTGTAATTAAGGACGACAACCGTAATGATCAAGCTGTGAAAGATAACCTCACCGCTATCATTACGGAGTGCGGAGCAGATGTAGGCGCTTGGATGGTCCGGCAAGATACCAAAAAGCTATCTCAGGAGACGAAAGATGTCATTAAAAAACGCCAAAGCATGAAAGCATCAAACCCGACAGACAAAACAGAACTGGCAGAGCTATGAAAGTCAGTCAATAAGCGGAAGGTAACTGACATAAAGAATTTTAATATGAATAGAATCGCGCATGCTCTAACGAATGGAGGTCGCCTAAAACGGGTGAAGAGCAAACTAGGCGTAGGCAAAAATCAGGTCTATACGTTAAGAGACGAAGACGGCAATACCATTAGCAACATGGATAAGATAGTTAAAGTAGCCGAAAAACTCTACACAAATCTATACAGTAGCCAATCTAATCATGACGTAAATGAGATAGGCAGTATCATACAGCAAAGGGACATCCCGCCAGTAAGGAAGCAGGAAGTAAAGAAAGCCGTTAGAGCCATGCAAAAGGTAAAGCAGCTGCTGAGGATGGTGCAAACGCAGAACTCTTGAAGGACGGAGGAAAGATTGCGCCAGAGAAACTAGCCAATACGCAATGCCTTATGATCTAGAGCGAACCAAAAAAATGAAATACCGCTATCACCATCTTAATCTAGAAGGAAAGAAATGTCAAGTACTTGAAAAATTGCAGGATAATCAGCGTACTGTCCGTAGCCTACAAAATATTTAATAAGGGAGTCCGGAAAACCTCAAACTTCAATCAACGAAATCATTAGGAAGGAATTCATTAAGGCTGCATGACAATAGGCCGTACTCTCGCCAACAATCAGACAATCAAGAAATGTGCATAATATAACCAACCCCTATATATAGGCTTCATAGACTACGAGAATACATTCGACTCAGTCGAAACCTTAGTAGTCATGGAGTCATTGCTTAATCAGGCTGGAGGAGAGTGCTATGTGAAAATATTGGAAGATATTTATAACTATTGCGCAGCTACGGTAGCTTCCATAAAGTCCGCAATAAAATTCTAATAAGGAACGGTGTCAGGCAGGGAGACACAATCTCGCCAATGTTATTCACCGCCTGTTTACAGGAGGTATTCCGGAGCCTGAAATGGGAACAGTTGGGGACAAGAGTTAATGGATAATACCTAAATAATCTGTAATTCGCTGATGACAATGCCACGCTAAGTCACTCAGGAGATGAACAGCTTATGGTTTATGGTTTATGGGGTTTTAACGTCCCAAAGCGACTAAGGCTATGAGAGACGCCGTAGTGGAGGGCTCCAGAAAATTCCGACCACCTGGGGTTCTTTAACGTGCACTGACATCGCACACGGACCTCTAGAATTTCTCCTCCAAAGAAATTCGGCTGCCGCGGCCGGGATCGAACTCGCGTCTTTCGGGTCAGCAGCCGAGCACCATAACAACTGAGCCACCGCTGCGGCTGGGAGACGAACAGCAAAGAACGATCAATGGGTTCTACAGGCAGACCAGAACCGTAGGTCTGAAAATCAATATGCAGAAAACCGGAGTAATGTTCAACTGTCTCGGAAGAGAACGGCACTTTAAAATTGCTAGCGAGGTGCGGGAAGGGGCGAGGAAACACGTGTACTGGCAAGTAGTGACCGCAGGTCCAGATAACAAAAGTGAAATAACTAGAAGAATAACAATGGGGTAGAGCGCATATGGCAGGTTCTATCAGATCGTGAATGGCAGTTTATCAATAGCCTTCAAGACAAAAGTATATAGCAGCTGTATCTTACCGGCACTCACCTAAGGGGCAGAAATGGGGAGGCTAACGAAAAGGGTTCAGCTTAATTAAAGGTGCACTGAAGAGGAATCTGAACTCGTCTTTTTACCGTGGGAACTCAATCTGCACGTTCCGAGCATTCTTAGAAACCTCGATTTATTGCCCTGTGTGGCTGATTTTCCTAATTAAATCGAATTAACGTCCGGCTCCCGCCTTTTTTTTTAAAAAATTCTCCCTCGTACGGAGGGCGGAGTCGACCAACGCGTGGAGTGCCTTTCAGCCAGTCCCGCGGCGGCTTGCCGCTCTGCCATCGGCGGAGTAATACGTAGTAGTCCGTAGAAGCAAATAGTCCGCGCGTATTTTTATTTCTGCGGGCTTATTTTTCGGCTATATTATCTGCGAATGAAACTATTTATTCACGGAAACCTAAAAACAAAATAAAAGCGAAAGCAAAGCCTCCACGGAGCTGGCTGCAAGGCACTCCACGCGTTGGTCGACTCCGCCCACCGCACGAGGGAGAATTAAAAAAAGAAAGGCGGGCGCCGGACGTTAATTCGATTTAGTTAGGAAAATCAGCCACACAGGGCAATAAATCGCAGTTTCTAAGAATGCTCGGAACGTGCAGATTGAGTTCCCGCGGCAAAAAGACGAGTTCAGATTCCTCTTCAGTGGACCTTTAAAGGACAACGCAGCAAGCTACGGAAAGAAAAATGATAGGTGTAACGTTAAGAGACCGCATTGCGGTTGAGGAAACAAATGCGGGTTGATGACATCTTAGTCGAAATGACGAGAAAAAAATAGGCTTGGTCGGGGCATGTAATGCGAAGGGAAAATAACCGACGGTCTTTAAGAGTAACTGAATGGATTCCAGCAGGAAGCAAGCGTAGAAGGGGGCGGCAGGTTAAAAATCTTGGGGCGGGGGAGAGGCCTTTGCTCTGCAGTGGCCGTAGTCAGGCTGATGATAAATAAAAAATGAAAGAATTTTTTCCTAAATTATATAAACGTGCGAAAGCACAATAGCATGAACGTTGGCTTGTCTTGTTACCTTACTGCTGGCTTTCTATGTTACGTTATCATACTGTTTTTGTTGACACTGCGTGAGTCGCCGAGCCATTTCGCGGAGCTGACGCAAGGCCATAATGCGCACCGCTGGCGCGCCGCCGCCGTCGCTGCGCGGGTGACACGGACGGACGGCCGGACGGACGGACGGGCGGACGGGCGGGCGGACGGGCGGGCGGGCGGACGGGCGGGCGGGCGGACGGACGGGCGGGCGGGCGGACGGACGGACGGACGGGCGGGCGGGCGGACGGACGGGCGGGCGGGCGGACGGGCGGGCGGGCGGACGGACGGGCGGGCGGACGGGCGGGCGGACGGGCGGGCGGGCGGGCGGACGGACGGACGGGCGGGCGGACGGACGGGCGGACGGGCGGGCGGGCGGGCGGACGGACGGGCGGGCGGACGGACGGGCGGGCGGACGGACGGGCGGGCGGGCGGGCGGACGGGCGGACGGACGGGCGGGCGGACGGACGGGCGGGCGGGCGGGCGGACGGGCGGGCGGACGGGCGGGCGGACGGACGGGCGGGCGGACGGACGGGCGGGCGGACGGACGGGCGGGCGGACGGACGGGCGGGCGGACGGACGGGCGGGCGGGCGGACGGGCGGGCGGACGGACGGGCGGACGGACGGGCGGGCGGACGGACGGGCGGGCGGACGGGCGGGCGGACGGACGGGCGGGCGGACGGGCGGGCGGGCGGGCGGGCGGGCGGGCGGGCGGGCGGGCGGGCGGACGGACGGACGGACGGACGGACGGACGGATAGGAGCGCCCCCTTTGAAACGGGGTGGTTGCAGTTGCCACCATGCTCAGCTTTTCTTTCTTTATTATTTTTTTGTGTCCTGTGTGCCCAGCGGCACAATACTGCTGCCGGAATGGGGCACTCAACCTTCCTGCTTTTTCAGGTGCCACTACTGTGTAGCGTGTTCGCCTGGCCGCCTGAAGTCCGACCTACCCGACACACTTTCTTCGAGGAGCATACTTTGTGCTCGGTCAGGCCATGCTACACTTGGTCAAGCCTGGCCTACAACGGAACATTCACCTGGCAGCACCGAACGCCCACTTGCACCGGCCTTGACTGGGCACGATACTGCTGCCAGAATGGGGCACTCAACCTTCCTGCTTTTTCAGGTTAGTTACTTGAGCCATTCTACCTGTATTAAGAGCAGTAATTACTGTTTTGTAGCGGTGTCGTGCCCAGTAGAACTGTGTGATATGACTAGAAGATACCTGTTGTTGTTGTCGCAAATTCGCGCTTCCTTGCTTGATTTTTTTTTACTTCTGTCTGGTGATATCGAAGTGAACCGGGGTCCTGATACCCTTGAAATTGTTCTTGACGCAGTGAAAAGACTTGAAGCAGGGCAAGCTGAAATATTAGGCGAGCTGAGAAGTGTTAAAGAAAAACAAATATCCACTGACAATGAAATCCAACGTCTAATGGACAGGGTGTCTGCCCTTGAAACCGCTATTGCTTCTCCCAGTAGTTCCTCAACCAGTGCTTCTAATAATGTCATGTCCGATATTACCAAAAAAACTGCAGTCCATTCATTCAAGATGC
Source organism: Amblyomma mixtum (assembly GCF_055824585.1). Lineage (NCBI taxonomy): Eukaryota > Metazoa > Arthropoda > Arachnida > Ixodida > Ixodidae > Amblyomma > Amblyomma mixtum. The sequence continues at coordinate 307,851,101 of NC_143014.1, forward strand.
GATAACGCTGATAATAGATCTAGGCGTTCCAACTTGTTATTTTTCGGTATCGAGGACGACCCTGAAGAAGACTGGCCAAAGTCCGAAGAAAAATTAATAGACTTTTGCGCTGAGCACCTGGAAATTACAATCACCCCATCGAAATTTGAACGCACCCACCGTTAGGAAAGTTTGCTTCCGAAAGGCAACGACCAATTATAGCAAAATTCGCTCATTTTAAGGATAAGCAAACGGTCTTAGCTGCTGCTCGCAAACTAAAAGACACTGGATTTTCTATCAGCGAGGATTTTTCTGCCGCCACCCGCATGGCAAGAAAAAAGTTGATACAGTACGCCAAAGCAAATGACAAAAAGTTCAGGTTGTCTGTTGACAAAATGCGAATGGGTGACAGGACCTACAGATATGACAGTGAAACCGATTCCGTAATCTCTTGCAGCTAGCTAGCTCGGAAATCAGGTCTTAATACGCATACAGGCGCTGCAAGAAGCGCATCGGGGTCGAGTTTATCAGTAAAATTCGCTAATATTCGTAGCTTGCTTCCGAAGCGCGATCAGATCTGTTCTTTCATCGATGACAACAACACTGATATTATCGTACTAACTGAAACCTTGTTACACCCTGATATAAACAGCTGTGAAGTTCTGCCTGACAGAAATACTTTCTGTATATATCGTCATGACCGCTCAGAAAGAAAGGGTGGAGGCGTTTTGATTGTCATCAAGAAAACCATCAGGTCATTCGTAGTCGAAACACATTCTCCCCTTGAAATTGTCTGGACAGCCTTCGTCTCGTCATCGACAGATACTTATTGGTGCCTGCTACCGACCCCCCGATCAGAGTCACGGCTTTGTTGAGAAGTTACACCTCAGCATTGATGCCGCTATATTGAAATATCCATGCGATCACCTATACCTTTTCGGTGACTTCAACTTTCCAAATATTGATTGGTGTAATTTATCGACCGCTAGCAGCACATCCCAAGATTTTCTAAATTTGACTTTGTGCCTTAACCTGTCTCAAATTGTCAACCATCCAACACGTGGCTGAAATATTCTAGACCTAATTTTTAGTAGCATTCCTGATTCCATAGGCGATATTACATATTTTGATGATTTCAGTGATCACAAGTTGATGCAATTACCAATTAGAATCAGTCATAGGCACTGCGGTCATTCCAGTTCTTAAAAACGGTGATAGAGATTCTCCTGACAGTTACAGACCAATATCGCTCACATGTATATGTTGTAAACTACTTGAGCATGTTATTTCTTCTAATGTTCGTCGCCACCAATAAGTCCAATAACTTTTTCTTTCACAATCAGCACGGCTTCAGAAAAGGTTATTCGTGTGACATTCAACTGCCCGAGCTAACAACTGATCTAAATTTTAATATGGATAAAAATGAACAAACAGACTGCATCTTTCTTGATTTTTCGATGGCGTTTGACCGTGTAGCCCACTGCCGTCTAATCTCCAAGTTGTCAGCACTTCGTCTTGATTTCCTAACTTTATCATGGCTCCGTAACTTCCTTTCCTTTCGCGAACAGTTTACCTTTGTTAATAGTTATTCTTCGCCGTCTTCTGTTACTTCTGGTGTTCCTCAGGGCAGTGTTCTTGGTCCTTTGTTGTTCCTTATCTATATTAATGATCTACCAACTAACATATCATCTGTTGTGCGCTTATTTGCTGATGATTGTATAATTTACGGTGAAATAAAATCGACTGATGACCATCGCCTTCTTCAGCAGGACCTTAATATTATTTCTAAGTGGTGTGAAAAGTGGCTCATGACGCTCAATTCCTCCAAATGTAAAACAATGACTTTCAGCCGTAAACGTTCCAATTCCGAGTTCTGCTACTCCCTGAACAACGTGCCTGTGGCTTAGACTACCTCGTATAAATACCTAGGCATTCTTTTATCACCGCACCTCTCATGGACCGAGCATATCACTTCCATCTGTGCTAAAGCATCTCGCTCCCTTGGTTATCTTCGCCGCAACCTAAAAAATGCGCCTGCGCATGTTCGCAAGTTAGCTTACGTGACTTACGTTCGCCCCCAGCTTGAATATGCATCTCCGATATGGTCACCACATCAAAACTATCTGAACTTAAAATTAGAATTGATACAAAATAGAGCTGCCAGATTTATTTCTAACAATTATACCCGCCAATCAAGTGTGTCTGAAATAAAAAAAAAGAACATGATCTCCCGCCCTTAGAAAAACGCCGCTAAGTCGCGCTTCTATGCTTGATACACAAGTACGTGTACACAGATAGACCATCACCTCTGCCACTCTGCAATCCACTGCGCACGTCTCGACGCTTGCATAATCATCTTAGTTTTTCTCGCATTTTCGGCCGTACAAAAGCGTTCAATTCATCTGCACTTCCTCGTGTCATTTCACTCTGGAATGATCTTCCTGATGCAATTGCACCGTTACCTAACCCTGCGTCATTCCGTGAACATGTGTTAAACTTATACTGCTAGCGTTAAGTACATGTGTTATTTTGTACAACGTACATGTGTTACCATGCCTTATTTTTCTGTGTATATGTATGTATGCACCTGTAAGTATTGCGCTGTGTAGATACGATTTAGTTTTCTGTTCGTTCTTGTGAATTATGTTTTGTTTTGATACTTATATACCCAGTGTTTGCCTGTTGTTGCTGAAATCCTTTTTGATACTGTAACCCCCTCACACAATGCCCTTTCGGGCCTGTGAGGTTCAATAAATAAATAAATAAATAAATAAATAAATAAATTCTCATTAAGATTCGCCATCATCTTTACCTACGGTTTCCTACAATTGGGCCGCCGCGGTGGCTCAGTGGCTATGGTGCTCGGCTGCTGGCCCGAAAGACGCGGGTTCGATCCCGGTCGCAGCGGTTGAATTTCTTTGGAGGATAAATCCGAGGCCCGTGTACTGTGCGATGTCAGTGCACGTTAAAGAACCCCAGGTGGTCGAAATTTCCGGAGCCCTCCACTACGGCGTCTCTCATAGCCTCAGTCGCTTTGGGACGTTAAACCCCATAAACCAACCAACCGTTTCCTACAATTCTAACCTTATGCCACATCTCTGCTTTTCAGCCACCAGTCCTCCAATCGCTTTTTGCCAACTTCCATTGCAGATTTATTTGCGTGGCCATTGTTATCTTTAAACCCTAGGGCCTCAAGAAGAGTGACTGTGCCTGCATCGACATCCGGATGGATACCATCACATTTGATTATGAGGTGTTCAATTGTTTCCACAGATCTCTACCACGCACTGCACATGTGTCATCTTCTTCGTTAAATTTCTTTTTGTAGCTGCGCGTTCTAAGACACCCTGACCTATAGCTTCAAAAAGTAGGGCTCTGCCTCTTGAGTTATCATAGAAAATTCTTTCCTGATCTGCCTTTTCCAGTATCGATATAGTTCTACACTATGTTTCTTTTCCATTGAATTCATCCAATTTTTAACTTCCGCGTTTTTAACCTGTCGTTTAATGCTCTTTCTTTCTCGGTCCTCATGACCGGCATACTTACTGGTTAGTTTTCTAGTTCTTTTCCGCCACTGTGAGTCAACGCTCTTTCTGTATAAATATTTAAATACCTTAGCCGCCCACCTGTTATCGTCCAATTTCCTCAGCGTTCTTCATGTAGTATTTTACTCTTAGCTTCCCGTGCTTCGAACGATGCCCAGCCCATACCCCCTTGTACTTCCTCGCTTGTGGTTTTGCCGTGGGCACCTAGAGCTAATCTTCCAACTGCTCTCTGATTTACGTCTAATCTCGACTGAACTTCTGCCCTTAAGCACAGAACTGCATTGCCGAAAGTAAGTCCCGGTACCATTATTCCTTTCCAAATACCTCTTAGTCCTTAATATTTGTTGTACCCCCCTAATGCCGTATGTTTCATTATCCCGGAGTCTCTTCGTCCTTTTGCCCTAAGAGCCTCTTCATGCTTTTCCGTGTATATCTGCCCTTCGTTTAGCCATATCCCGAGGTATTTGTATTCAGCCACTTTGGGTATTTCGTGGCCTTGTATTGCAAGCACCTGATCAGTTGTATCGTTAAAAATCATCACACCAGATTTAGCTGCGCTAAAACTAAATCCTAGAGCGTCTCCTTCGTCTCCACAGCAATTAACCAAAGTTTGTAAATCTTCCTGTCTATCTGCTAACAGTACAATATCGTCCGCATACATTAAACCCGGGAGTCGCTGCTCAACTGCATTTCCGCGTAATCTTTACGGCAGATTATAACCTAGATTACTTTCTTCTAGCCTTCTTTCCATATTTATCACGTAGAGCATGAACAGCAGCGGTGATAGAGGACAACCTTGCCTTAATCCTTTGTGCACCCCCACAGTTGTGGTACTTTTTTTTCCGTTCCCTTGTAATTTCAACTTCATTATCTCGGTAGATTTTCTCTAGAAAATCGGTTTGGTTTAGGTTTATGGGGTTTAACGTCCCAAAGCGACTGAGGCTATGAGAGACGCCGTAGTGAAGGGCTCCGGAAATTTCGACCACCTGGGGTTTTTTAACGTGCACTGACATCGCACAGTACACGGGCCTCTAGAATTTCTCCTCCAAAGAAATTCCAGCCGCCGCGGCCGGGATCGAACCCGCGTCTTTCGGGACAGCAGCCGAGCACCATAGCCACTGAGCCACCACGGCGGCTTTCTGTAGAAAATCAATTACCTGATGACCGATACCTAAATCTTTCAATATGCTCCACAGGAGTTCCCTGTTCACGTTATCGTATGCACCGCTTATGTTCAGAAAGGCTAAAAACAGAGGTCTGTTTTCCGCCTTAGCTATTTCTATGCATTGGGTAAGCACGAACAGGCTATCATCTAAGCGCCTACCCCTTCTGAACCCATTCTGAAGTTCTCCGAGTATCCGATTACCTTCTAGCCATGACTGCATTTTTAATTTCACCGCCTGCATTGCCAGCCTGCACATAACAGATGTTATCGTAATCGGACGGAAGGAATTTATGTTCATCTTATCTCCTTTCCCTTTATAAATCAAATTCATTTTACTCTGTCTGCAGCTGTGCGGAATTTGTTGATTTGTTATGATTGTCTCCAATGCTTTTATTAGCGCTTCCTTGCTTCTTGAGCCAAGTTCATTAATCAGCTTAATAGGAATTTTGTCTCTCCCTGTGGATGTGTTTGTAGGCATATTCGCTTCCGCCTTTTCCCTGTTAAGACTAGTCAGTTTTAAGCTGTTCTCTACTGTGCTGTCCTGTGTTGCCGCCTCACTTGGGGAGATTACCCCATTATCGTCGCTAAAAGACGCAGCTATAAATGATGTAATGTAGTTCACAGCATCGTCTCCCTCTAAACATTTTCCCTCAGCATCTATAATCTGTTCCTGCGTTCTTTGATTTGTTTTTCCCAACCAGCTTATATGGTTCCGGACTTTTCTTGGCCCCCTCTATTTGCCTCGCGAACTTCAGCCAGCCATTTATCAGAGAACTGTTTTATTTTAGCCTGGACTAGGACCTGAACTTGCTGTTTCGTTTGTCGATAAGATTCCCATTTTTCGCCTATTTACTCTTCAGATAACTGCGCCTTCTTTGCTTCTCTGTGTTCCCTTGAAGCCACCCGTCGTTGTTCGACGGCCTCCTTAATTTACATATTCCACAAGCTTCGTGGCTTCCTCTTTCCTCTCCAGCGGTTTACTCCTTTCACTTGTTTCATTTTTGTAGCGATGAGCAGTTCTAACTGATTTTAATCCCACTTTTCCATGGGGCGTTGCTCGATTACTTCTTCTATATCGGCTGATATTAGCGCTATTTGTTCATCGTTTAATTTTGCGTTGCCTTTTTGACTTCGCTGCATTTCTCTTTTGACCAGGGCTCCCAACTGTAGACTAATACGTTTATGATCACTTCCTAGGCTCTACTTCCCCTCTTCGTCTATTTCCATTATTTCGAGCTTGCTATATATAGATGCCCTGCGACATTAGACAGTAGTCAATGGTTGTTTGCCTGTTACGCGATTCCCACGTGATTTGTCCCTCACATTTAGTTTCTGGTTTGGTTTGGTTTGGTTTGGTTTGGTTTATGGGGTTTAACGTCCCAAAGCGACTAAGGTTATGAGAGACGCCGTAGAGGAGGGCTCCGGAAATTTCGACCACCTGGGGTTCTTTAACCTGCACTGACATCGCACAGTACACGGGCCTCTAGAATTTCTCCTCCAAAGAAATTTAGCCGCCGCGGCCGGGATCGAACCCGCGTCTTCCGGGTTAGCAGCCGAGCACCATAACCACTGAGCCACCGCGGCGGCGCCATTTAGTTTCTCTATTGACAATAACTAGGTTGTACCGCTCACACAAGTCTAGCATTAGCTTCCCGTTACAATCTGTGTATCCATCCTGATCCTCGATGTGGCCGTTCATGTCTCCAAGCAAAATAATATCGACACCGTCTCCAATCTGCTTTATATCGTCATTGAGGCACTTAACTAGATCCTTGTTTTCTTGCCTGCATTTGTCCCCGGTCCCTAAATAAAGTACCCCTAGCCATGTCCTTTTGCCAGCAATTGTACCTGATACCCAGACATGTTCTTTGCAAGTTGATTTTATTCTTTGCCAATTTGTTCCTTGATGTATCAGCGTACCTACTCCTCCTCCCTTCTTCTCCGTTGTTGTTCTGTAGCACCGTTCCCAGATATAGCCATCGATTAAAGGTGGACCTTCTAGATCCCTCAGATGTGTCTCGCATAGAGCGTACACACCTACTGCTTCGTCCTTTAACTGCTGTTCTATTTCTAGCCATTTCGCTCTCTTTCTACCCCCTTGCATGTTTATGTAACTGATCCTGGCGTCAAATTTCTTTTTCGTAGTTTTCTTTCTGGGCCTCCTAGTGGCCATTTTGTTGGGCTCAGCTGCCATTGTTACATTTACTACACGCTCGCCAGTTGCGCATGAGCAGTAGCGGCGCATAGCTAGCGTGCCGGGGCCGCCGGCGCTGCCACGCGCTCTCCACCGCCTCTCTCTGTCTCTCCTCTTTGCTTTCGCAATACTCCAGGGTTAACCAGAGCTAAAGCACTGTCAATTTTTTATGTGCTAAATGATGGGGCCACCACTATCTCAAAGGCAACCACATGAAAAGACACGGCACGAGCAGCGCTCGTCCACCACCGCCGCCCGGTTGCACGCGTGATTCCGACGCCGTTGGCTCTCGCGCGTCAAGAGCACGGACGGCGGAGCGCGCCGGCGACGCGGTGTGGGCGGGAGTATGGGACAGTAAGGGGCGCTAGGAATGTAAGTGATGTTTTGGGATGGCGGCACCATCGGCACTAATGGCGAAAGCCGCAAACACCGCGAACATCGCAAGATCTTGCTCGGAGTTTACCGATTAGAATAGTGGTTTCGCACTAAAAACCAACAAGGATACGCACAATGTTGCCGTTACACGATTACTGACTACGACAAACCGAAATCACCGAAAGAGTTGTATTTTTTGTTTCTTTTTTACTGGGGAAGCAGTACTGCTGTCACTCTGCGAAAACACCGGTCGGGGTGGCAGAAGCCTCCGCGACGGCAGTGCCCCCCACCGCCTACCACCCACGACCAGCCTTGGTCAACCTTTCCATCCTCGCCCACCTGCGCCCACCAGAGGTGCCATTCCCCATCAAACTCTGCCCTCCAGACGCACCACCGACTCATATTCTCCAATGCCTGTGCACACTAAAAACCAACGCAGCAGCCAAACGAAAAAACAACGGCGAAATCAAATTCACAGACGCAGTGAGAAAGGCAGTCCCGTGTTTATAGCCCTGCTTAGAGTAAAAGCGTTCGTTTAAGTGAAAGCACCGAAGCAATAATTTTGGGTAAATACAAGTGATTCCACAGAATTGTAGCATCATATACGCTTGATCGTGCCGTATTCTTTAGTCTTTTTTTTTCTCTTCGTACTTTCAGCCAACTGTACAGAGTAGAAACTTGTCACAAGTGACAACAGCAAGACTGCATACCCAGAGAACAACAGCCAGCAGACCAACCGAAGACGTCTAGCATACAGAAAAAAAAATTAATTTTAAGGTTTAGAAAAAAAAAACAGAAAAAGAAAACATTTTCACAAGTAGCAGGTAGGTAACGACGCCGAGTGCTTCGCTCCCGCTTGTTCGCTTACACTACATTTAAACATTTTTTGTCGTATTATTTCCTGTTTCAAAGTTTTTTTTTTGGTTTCTTCACTGAGTCAAGCTTGATGTGCTTCCTGGCACAGGCTAAGGAACGTTGATTCATGCATTTTCTTTCAACATTCCCCCCAACGTTCCACGTCCTCCTGATTCCATTGTTGCCTCATACGGATCCTTTCCTACATTCGCACCTGGCCATTTTCAGTTTGTTCCGTAATGCCATTACGGAAGCGATTTAGACAAGTAGTGCGGAAATAGCACACTCTGATAAGCTGCCGTGAAGGAGTTGGGTTTAATGGCGCACAAGCAGCTAAGGCCATCATGCGCCATGCTCAAGGTATAGGATATTTCTTTTGTGCAGATTTTTGCTAATATGTGAAAAAACGTTGTAGAGACTCTAAAGTTTGTTGTACCCAGTAATAAGAGAGGGGAGAAATTTTAGAACTATCTACAAGTAAAAGCTTTTAAGGAGGCCGGGTAACCTCACCAGTGGTCCTTGGCTGGGCAAGGAAATTAAGGTTCCCAACAAATCAAATAAAGACCTCAGTCTGCTCGAAGATGAGAGCATTGCTGAAGTGTATTATATATAAAACGAAGCAGTGGATTAAAATTTACAGTTTCTCAAGAACAACTGCTCATCTGAAAAGCTAAACACACAAGACGAGTTAACAATGGCATTTTCACCTATGAGCAACGCAGGTTGTAAAGGAATGCATTCATTACAAAACTTAATAAAGTGTTTCCTTCTTAGTTTTCCGAGGTCTGAACATGAGAGTAAATAATGGTTTATTGTGAGCTCACCTCCACATTTTTCACAAAGAGGTTTGTCTTGTTTCGTTAGTAAGAAATTATGTGTAATGTGTATGTGTCCAATGCGGAGACGGCATAAAATTGCTTCCATAAAGCGTTCCTGGTGCCTGCAGGTCTTCCATTCACCCAAGGCGGGCTTTAACAAGTGCAGCTTGTTGATAACTTCGTTAAACCATGAGGCCTGCCATTTTCCTTTAAGTTTATTTAGTTTAGGGGCAGCCTGGCTACTTTCGCATATTTACCTTGTATCACCGAATTCCCTACATATAGTGTTGTTTTAGAACCGTCCGTGTAGAAATCGGCATTTTTCTCGTATTTTTCTCTTACTGCAAAAAAATTTTCTGTATGTATTCCTGTGGGGTTTGCCGTTTGTGAATGTGTCTTAGTGCGAAATCGCATACATCAGGAAACGTGTACCAAGGTGGCAACGGATCAGGTCTCTCTGCAACATGGGGAAGTGCGTCTAGTATGTTTATTTCTTGACATTTTTCCTCCAAGTCGAGGAGGAGTGGTCTGACAGCTTGAGGTTTGTTGGTAAAGAGTATTCTGGATGGGCATTTAGTAACTATGGGGTAGCACAGATGCTTTGGCAAAGACCTTATTTTCAGTACATATGCACAGGTAAGCATTGTTATCCTGTGGTTGAGAGGTGGCTCATTTGCTTCTACGTGAAGACTATTTACAGGGGACGTTCTCTACGCCCCAGTTGCGAGGCGCAAACCAAGGTTCTGTACTGGATCTAGCTTTTTAAGGTACGATGGCCTCGCAGACCCGTATACTATACATCCATAGTATAAGGAAGAGCGCACTACTGACCGATAGATGTGCAATAGGCACATCCTATCGGACCCCCGCGTTTTCGTGACAGCACTTTAAGTATATTCAGGGATTGGGTTGCTTTCTTTTTTAGGGTGTTTATGTGCGGCAGGAACGTGATCTTTTTGTCGAAAGTTAGGCCTAAAAATTTGTGTTCTTGTTGTACTGGAAGTACGGCTCCATTTAAGCGGAGGGTGCGATCAATCTGCAGGCCGCTTTGGAGCGAGAAAAGAACGGCAACTGTTTTTTGCAGGGAAAACTTAAAACCATTTCTGTCAGCCCAGATTGCTAATTTGTTCATGGTAAGCTGTATTTGTCTCTCACAAGTTTATAAGCTAGAAGATGTGCATGAAATCTGGAGGTCATCGACGTAGACTGAGTACATAACGGACTGCGGAATTATTTTGCCTAAGGAATTAATCTTTACTATGAACAATGTAGTACTTAAAATGCATCCCATAGGAACACCATTCTCCTGGACGAAATTCTTCGAGAGGGTAGCACCGAGACGAACTTGGAATGAACGGTTCGACACAAAGTCGCTTAAACATTTTAGCATCCTCCCGCGGATGCCAAGCTCTGCCAAGTCACGAAGAACCCCGAACCTCCATGTTGTGTCATATGCCTTCTCCATATCGAAGAAGACAGCAAGGCAGTGTTGTCTGTGTATAAACGCTTCTCGGACCGTGTTTTCAAGGCGGACGACATGGCCAACTGTGGAGAGTGCTTTTTTTAAAAACACACTGGTGGACATCAAGAAGTTCACGGGACTCTAAAACAAACATTAACCTAATATTGAGAACACTTAAAAAATATTTGGCTAGACGGCTTGTACGCGCTATAGGCCTGTAACTGCCAGGGGAGGTTGGTGGTTTTCCTGATATTAGGAATCGAACAATAATTGCTTTTTTCCAAGCCATTGGTAATTTTCCTTCCACTCATACATTGTTAAAAAATTGTAAAACTTTTACCGAGGGTTCAGATAGATGAGACAGCATTTCATAATGAATTTCATCGGGACCTGGTGCAGTTTGTTTACCTATAGACAGTACTCTCTGAATTTCCTGAAGTGTAATCAAATTATTGTCGGGTTCCTTTGTGCTGCCTGCCGTAGGGAGCCTTTGTTTTTCGATTGCGTTTTTGTATGTTAAGAATGACAGTGTAGTGTGACGAACTGGAAACTGTTGAAAAATGTTGACCCATAATGTCTGCTTTTTCTTTAATGCTTGTCTGTACACCGGGGTCTGTTAGAAGAGGAAGTGGGAATGGGGAGTAGCTGCAATTTATTTTTCTAACCTGCCCCCACATTTTGTTTAGGCTGTGGCTAGAGTTCCGTCCAGACGGAACTACACTTTGCGCTAGAGTTCCGTCCGGGCGGAACTACAATTTGCGCTAGAGTTCCGTCTAGACCAGGGGTTCTCAAACTGGGTTCCGCGGAACACAGGGGTTCCGCGGGCTGTCTTCTTGTGTTCCGCGAGAACCCTCACCGGCCCTGACCCGGCAGCTGATATGAGACTGGCTCTGAGTGCTACTGAGCCACGCTTTGACTTGCTTTTAAAAGGGAAGCAGTAGCACCCATCACATTAGTATTTGTATTAATCTGTGCAATAAACATTTAACCTTTGCAACTCTCTCTTTGCAAAAATGCACTCGACAACATTGCTGGTAAGTGAAAGCGGGGGGGGGGGGGGTTCCCTGGAACCTATTGAAGGCTTTTGGGGTTCCTCCAAGCAAAAAAGTTTGAGAACCGCTGGTCTAGACGGAACTACAATTTGCGCTAAAGTTCCGTCCAGACGGAACTGCATGTAGCGATGGGGTTCCGTCCAGACGGAACTGACTCTAACACTATACAGTTCCGTCTAGCATTATCTGCCACAAGAGTTATGTCAAGACGGAATTAAAGCTGGCGTTACGGATTGGGAAATCAGTTTGCTTGCAGACTTTTGCATGTCCATTTAAAAAAGTGGCAATCCTGTTCCGCCTAATGTGTGACAGGATATTCTGCTGCATCTATTTATTTTACAAGCAGTCAGTGAGAAATGGCAATGGAACGAGTTTTGGCTTTGGTTTGTTGGTGCATAATGCTTGTTGACCGTTTGTGTACGTCTTAGTCTTTTTCGCGCTACGTCATCTTGCAGCACAAACAGCGACAGGGCTTCACATCACTTCGCGAAGAGTTTCTGCGCTCTGCTTCTAACAGTGTCATTTTCCGATCCTGCATGCATGCATGGAAGTTATACCTTCGAGGATGTAACTAAACGCAGTACGCGGACGGGTATTTTGGTGCCGTATACATTGTGGGGTTTTAAATCGGGGAGATAAACACGTATTCCCCGTTTAAGCGCGGCTGACATGGTTCAAAACCGCGCTGACCCCACCCCGTGGTCGCGTACGCTACTGAGCGCACGCCGACCACGGCGGGCCGTGCTCTACGGGAACAAAGGAACGACACAATGGCTGACACAAACAAGGCATTTATTGCTATAACAACAATAACGCCAGCTAGCAACAAAATACACTGAGGAATCTAGGATGTCCGACTCACCAGCACGGCTACGAGCGAACGTCCGCCCACGGTAGGGCAAAGGGATAAACTCCGAGGCCCGACGGAACGAGCTGAGGGGAAGACGTTTCCACACGAGGACGCCCGCGGCCAAGAGCGGAGCTTTGCGCGTGAACGTCCAACACGCTTCCCGATGCCGAGCAGAAGAGACCTAGCCTTCCCCCGCGCGCGAGCGGCCAAACACGCCATCCGTGGCGCTGCTGTCGCTGCGACGCGAGCGCCCTCCCCTGTTAGCTAGAGTAACCAAACTAAAGGGAGTGCTTTTCGGGGGCAGCTAACAACAGTGGGGGGCAGTGCGGGAAAGTGAACGCAGGGGACGAAGGCGTCCCCACAACATGCGTAGAGAGAACATCTGGATACAGCTTTGTCAACTGGTTATTCCAGAAGCACAGAAATGCTTTATGTGGGTAGAAATCACCCATATTGTATATTATGGACAGTACGGACGTTAGACAGTTTTAGTTTTACGTACGTAGAACCTTCACGCACGTAACCATGAGCAGTCTATGTAGCGTACGCCCGTGTCGCTTCGTACAGTTTCAGCTACACATACGGGACGCAAACTCTGTAGATCTTCCATAGAACCTAAAAAATGCGCTAGCATGTTGTGCCGCGCCATCTAGTACAGATAAAGAAAACTAATTTTGTTTAGTCGAGCTGCTTGGAGCGGAGCCAGGCCAAGCCATAGTGCGGGCGGTAAATGATTTACCCCTTTCTTCTGACAAACGTTGAGCGATTTCATTACACCGAACTGTGTGTTGCATGTTATCTTCAAAGGGATTGCATTCCTTTACGTCCCGCGGCATATTTAAATCATTGCTTTTCGAGAAGCGGAGGCGCGCTGGTGTCGCACTCATGTTGACTACGTGTGCGTATGGAGTCAACACGTGCACCGTTTAGTTTTTCCCGCTGACTGTGCCGAAGGTCTCGCGATATCCCGCGAGGTTTCGGGCTTCGCGTGGTCTCGCGAGACCGTCGGCACACTCGTTGCTATGGCGACCACAAACGCTTCTCCGTCAGGCTTAGGAGCTGCTGTAACGGATTTCTATCTGGAAAACAAAAACTAGTTCTCACCTAAAACTTCATGCGAGAGCAAAAATGGACCAACTGAAGGCAAATACAGCAGTTTACAGCACGATACCACTTCGAGTGATTAGCGACGAAGCTGTTATCATTGTGAAGCGGGCGGGCAGGGCGCCGCCATCTTGCCAACACCACGTACGCAAGCAAGCAACGTGAAAACCGCAGCGCAAAGATCCGAATCTCTCGTACGTCCGTGCGACCCACGCTAACACTTCACGTTCTGCGCATGCGCACTGGTGACCCGTAAGCGCTCTACGTACGTGAAGCTTCTACGGACGTGAAACTAAAACTGTCTATTGTATGGACGGAACTCTAGCTGCAGTAAATATTCCGTCTGGACGGAACTGCAGCAGCAGCAAATGTTCCGTCTGGACGGAACGCTAGACACTTCATTTTGTTTACGTTATTGTGCTGTTTATGGAGAACACGTAACATTGCCAAGAAGTTTTTTCGGCATTACGACGTATATATCAGGATTTAGCTTTTGCCTTTTTCAAACTTACCAGATTCTCGTGACTTGGATACCCACGAAAAACACCCCAGGCTATATTTTGTTCTTTTTTCGCCATCCTACATTGTTGTGTCCACCAAACCTTGTGGTTCTGGCGCACCACTCCAGTGGACTGGGCAATAGCTAAACGAGCAGCATCGATGATACACCTCGTGAAAATTTCATTTAGTTCGTCTATGCTACGTTTGTCTGAGAAAATGCTTTCTAAACTGGCTTTCTTCCTGAATAATTCCCAGTCAGCTAAATGGAGCTTCCATCGTCGTGGTTTAGTTTAGAGGATGGCAGGTGAGGATGATAGGCTAATAAAAACTGGCAGGTGATCACTCCCATAACGGTTGTCTAAAACATCCCATTTAAAATTGTTAAAAACAGATAGTGAACTAAAAGACAAGTCTAAACAGCTCATTCTTCCAGACCTTGGGGAATAGTACGTGGCCTTTTCTGTATGTAAAAGACATACATTATTTGTGAGAATAAAATCTTCGATCATCTGACCCTTAGCGTCACTGCGTTCGCTTCCCCAAAAAGGGGAGTGAGCGTTAAAATCCCCGACTACTAGATATGGTTCTGCCAGTTCATCGATGAGTTCCTGTAGGTCACGGACTGTTAATGTTATATGCGGAGGAAGATATACAGAACAGATTGTTATGATTTTGTAGCTGACAATGCTGACCGCAACTGCCTCAAGTTTTATTTTGAGTCTGATCTCTTGAGCAGGGACGCCGCTTTGAACGACAATCGCGACACCTCCTGAGAGTCTATTTGCCTGCTCACGATCTCGAGTAAATGTTTTATAATGTTTCAGGATATTCATGCGTTGTGTACCAAGATTTGTTTCCTGTAGACAAAGCTACAGGCAACATTGACGCTAAAATATCTGTTATATCATTGCAATTCTTCAACAGTCCTATACAGTTCCACTGAACTAGAAAAGCCATGTTTGCGTTTGGGGTAGGAACGATAAGGGGTTTACTTATTTTCCGGGCCTGTTATGAGGGCTCTGTCCTTTTTTCGCTCAAGAGAGCTGCTCCGTCGCTGTAAAGCAGGCGGACTGGGGGTCAGATCCATCACCTCGCCAGGGGTGCTGGAAGACCGCGTAGAAGCCGCGGGTGTGTGGGTTTCAGGCCTCCCCCGACGGGGGGAAGCCCTGCGGGATGCCGACCCATGGACCGGCGCGGATGCTATGGGCGGGTGCTCGGGTCCGTGGTGGCGCACTGCTCACCATCTGCGGATGCTCAGTAACCCGTGGTGTCGCAACTCACCAAAGTCTGCGTAAATCAGACGCCCTTCGGGGACCCTGAAGGAGTCACTGATGATTTATACAATACCAGCCTCTTGTCACAGCCAGTTGCGGGCAGTGCGAAGTCCTCTTCCCACGGCATACACGACGACTGAAGCCTCTGCTCTAACGCACTGTGAAGGTGCGCCATGGGCCGCCAGAGGGCGCCCGCAGACAGCTATCGCAGGCCGTTTTTTTTTTTGCTATAGCGCGAAATAAAATTTATTTGTGTTAGGTTGCATTTTTCGTTTCTTCACGGCGCGCTATGATTGCGGGTACTTGACGTCGGGTAAACTGAAAGTTAAATGAGTGTTAAAAGCAAATAAAACGCAATTACCTTCCACGCACAAGACTCGGAAGAAATTTAGAAATAAGCATGCCCCAGTAAGCAATATTTGCAATACAGTCTACGTCTGAGAACCATGAGGCTAAAGTAGATTTCAGCAAAGGACTACCAGCCCACTCGTCTGATTACCTTTTTCCCCTTCACCTCTTGGTTACTTTTTGCGTCGCTTACGAAGAGACGCTAGCTTTGCGTTGTTTCCTTTACCAAAATTAAGCACCCCGTTAAAGAGGACGCTCGAAAAAAATAAATAAAAAATTTAGATTCCTCCTTCCTTCTCCCCTTGCATTACAAGCTGTCGCAGTCGTTTGTTCGCCACTGCAACAATCGCTGTTTACCCCGTACTAAAATGTATGCTTCCCCTTTCAGCACACTTCGGGCATGTTTCGTCAATGGGATTTTCAATAAAATATCAGTAACAGGTTCTGTTGACGAGGAGTGCAGGCGGATGGCAGTGAACCTAAAACCAGTTTTCGTCCTTAACCTGGTCATCCGTACGCAAGCGTCTATTATCGCAGGTATTGAACAGAACAAGGATGAGCAGAATGTAAAAAAAACACGGGGAAACTTTTAGGGCTATATTTGAACCTGCGTTTGTCCCAACATTTCAATTCTTGACTGGGTTCTTGCTGTGGGCCTCGGGTCCTCAATATTATCCATGCCTCCTGGACACTCCATGTAGGTTGAGACGCAAAAGATGTGTACACGGGTGCATGTTAGCTTCATGTACCTTATCCCGATCTTGTAAATGCTATCCCACAACCCGGATGCTCCGTGCGGACGCCACTCACTGCCACGCTAGCCCTACATGTGAGTTCTAAGAGGAGGGCGCTGAGGTGCTCAAGCATTCTAGTGACATCCTGCTTGAAATGTGCTCCAGCGGCGAGAACTTCTGAGGCTGTACGCTCTTAACAAAAAGGAGTATGAAGGGAGTAAGCTGTCCTCTAGTGTGTTTCCTCTTATGAAAGTGAGTGCGCTAGAGGACAGCTTACTCCCACGTGGGCATATTCCTATTTGGAGTGCAGCCTCCGGAGTTGGCCCTGCACCCAGCGGGACATCGAACTCACCAGCTGACGGCCATGCGACGCGACCCCAGATTCGTACTCCTCCAGCACCGTGGATCGTGGGTCGGCGCCTAAGGAGGCCACGCACGCCCGAAGCCAGTCGAGGGATAGCCGCTGGTGTAGCATACCTACGTTGCGTGCGCAAGCGTATGAATTTTACGGAATGAGATGATCACCGCAGTCGACATGCAAGGGGGAGGTGTACAAAAAAAAAACTTACCGTACAAACACTACTTCATCCGCTGCGAGCAATAACCGGCAAAGGCTTTGCAAAAACAGACTGACTGTCGAAACGGTGCTGCAACCATAGCGAATTATTTTTTTAAATCAGCTCAGTCCCGACTCCCGCTAAGGGTCTTAGTAAATCAGAAGAATGTCACCTTCGCAGGCTACAAACTATGTCTTTCAATAATCAAGCTACGCTTCACGCCATTGAGCCCGAGTCCTTTTCTGCGACTCGAGATCGGCATTGCAGGTCGTACAAACTTATCTAAAACCAAGGGCATGCGAGCAGCTGGTTCAACAGATTGTGATTTTGTTAGCCGAAGCTTTCCACCGCGGCCATATTATAAAGTTTCAATGGATACCGAGCCATTGCGGCATAGCGGGAAACGAGCGTGCTCACGCCGAGGCTCAGATGGCACATAGTGATGGTGCTTTCATTGAGATAGCCTTTTCTAGATCAAACATTGGAGCCTTGTTGGCGCATTTAATGCAAGCGGCAATGCAGTCGCACTGGCATGATTCGAGTCATCAAAAGGACCGCGTCTGTAAGCTTGACGCTGGCTCACGATTACATTTGCCATCTATGGTGGTGCGACGTCATGGGACTTTACTCCACCGGCTACGGCTTGGCGTTGCCTACACCAAACACTATCTTCACAAGATCGCCATCGAAAGTAACCCAAATTGCGCACAGTGCCACACTCCAGAGACTATTGGACACCTTCTTTGCGAGTGCCCGAACTATACTGCTGAAAGAACAACATTGGAGGCGACCGTGAAACAACTGGACTCTCGCCCTCTCTCTGAGGAAACTCTTCTGGGCGCCAGGACGAGACGTTCTGATTGGTGGCGTGTGATAAAGGCCCTGCTCAACTTTTTGTGTGAAACAGGCCTGGATACTCGTCTGTGACTGCCTGTGCAGAACCTACATGGTTCATGACATGTGTCGGTGTTTGTGTTGCAGACACCAGTTTTATGAGTTTTATGTGCGTCTACTAACCGCGATGCGAGTGCCAGCCAGTGTGGTGTGTGTGTGTGTGTGTATGTGTGTAGACATCACCCGTGAAACTCATTGTATTATGCCATCATCAGCCTTCATTCGCACTTTCCTTTTCCTCCTCTTCTCTTCCCCTGTGTGGAGTAGCAGGCCAGGGCCATGTTACCACCGGCCGACCTCTCCACCTTTCCCTCATTAAAATTCCTTTCTCTCTCGGCACAGTGCAAATTTTGTGGCCAGAAGGCAAACTTATACCATATGGTATGGACTTGTCAGGAAAATGACAGCATTGACATCATAAATCAGCCAACGCGGGAGGGCTCGGAGGCGGCCCTGTCCAGCTCGGACCTCGAGGAACAACGAGCCCTCGTCGCCAGAGCACGGGCAGCGGCTTTTATGAATGGCGTCCCGGACTAGGGACCCGATCAGCCTTCCCTTCAACTAAGGCATTGTGGCTTTAAATAAACGTTTCCATCATCATCAATCAGCTCATATATGCTGAGAAGTTAACTTACGCTCTCAAGAAAAGACAGCAGCTGTACATTTGCGCAAAGTTGTTTATCCCAAAGCTGATTTTATGTCATGCCCTATCGTGTATAATTATACGCTTTAAGTATAAAGCCATAATATACAACGAGTTTCTACGACTGGCGTCTTCAGCAAAGCAGAGCAGCGCGCCATATCATTAGAAAAATACCTCGCACCGCAGTAATATCGTAAAGACCAACTAGCCTGACTGATGTGTGAGACTAAGACTGATCAGTTTGTGCAAATAGCACAGTTGCTAAAGGCATGAGAAAGAAGGGATCTCCTCTCCGGCACTATCCTCCTCGAGTGGAGCGCCAAAGACGTGAGAACAGCAAGCAGCCATCACATCAGTTCCAACCCGCTGCGAGGAAGAGTACAGCTAAAACTGAATGGGAATCCAATAAAATTAAATTGCGACAGAAAAGAATCGAACCCCGCATGCCTGGATGGAAGCCTTATTTTCTCTGTGCTTCAGCACATGGAAGGCAGGCACTAGTTCTCTGTTCGCACACCGACTATTCTCTGCTGAGTTTGCAATGTTGATTTGCCTCACGCAATAGTTCGCAGGGCTGGAAGAGCAAGTGAGTAAGAAATTATAAGAACAAATTGGCAAGTTCTCTGCATCTGTACCGCTAGGTTTAGGCCAGGCCCCCTTGAATACCTCAGGGGCATGTTTAGAATGGGACATCGACATTTCATGCAGGGTATGAGATGGTGGAATCACCGGTTGTGCCTACGTCAGTGCAGCCAGTGACACTCTCTTCTCCTGTCTTAACTGGCTCATTACGCTCCCTTTTCTGCCGCCTATACTTACAACGCGATGTGGCCAAGCTGTGAACACAATGACCTCTCTTTTGTGTTCTCAAAATGCTCCACTAAAGGTGGCGCAGTGTCCACATGAGCAATCGCGACGACAGCGCAATGAGCTATGCCTGCAGCTTTTCGCCTGCAAGGTGTGTTCGACAAACACAGGTCGGTCTGTTGAAGCGCCTTAAATATCTTTATTGTTTCGACATATGACCCTACAGGGCTGCGTTCCATATGCGTTATTTTCATGGTTACCTACCAGTGTTTATCTCCTTCAATCTCATCTTGCAGTACGTGGGATGTAGGCCTATCAAGATGTCAGAGACAAACCACGGACTTAATAGCAGTTACCAAAAGAGGTTGCTGGCTTAGTCGAAAATAGTTATGGATTTTTTTTTTATCTGTAACGTCGTTTCGTTGTGCCTGGAGCGCACTGTAGGAGTGAGCCAATATTTACACACTCCAGGTACGGAATCAGATTACACTTTTGCATATAACTTCAAGACCCGGAGGACAATTTGGCAGCTGAACAGCTTTAGCTTATTACGCGTATTTCAGAATGCTGAAAAGTATTCCTTTGGTCCTAATAAAAGAAAAGTAATGAAAAATCGAGGATATGCATTTAGGAATTATTACGCATAGCTACTGTTCCGAAGCTTTATCCAGGCAGTTGGCATTTGTGGACGCTCAACGGGCGCGCCGCTCGAGTTGTCCACAGAGAAGCCGGACAGGTGGAGCCGGTAGTTGGCCACAAGGTCCTCTCGGCTTGCCATCGTGGCAGCCCCCGGAAGCCGCGGCTCCTTGCCGCCGTGGAGGAGCAGCAGCGCCGGCCTCGGGGTAGTGCCAAGCTGCGGCGTCGGGATAGCCACATGTAGGCGTTTGTTATGCAGCTTCTTCCAGGTGGCCATCTTGGATAGCTGCATTCAGGCATACCATATGGAAATCCTACGTAGTAAATCAATCTTGTAGAAGTAGGAACCATGCGGTCTGCATCTACAGCATCATGTATCACTCAGCAGCAATCTGCAGTAGCACACGGCGCTATTGTCAAAATGCAAAGATATCTCCTTATGACATTTACCGGTGAACTGAGAATGTTCAAGGTGTTAAGAAATATGTCGCTGACCTTGTAAAATGAGCCCACTGCCTGAATTTGGATTGATTTTGTTTATTGGGATTTAACGTCCCAAAGCAACTCAGGCTATAAGGGACGCCGTAGTGAAGGGCTTCGCAAATTTCGACCACCTGGGGTTCTTTAACGTGCATTAACATCGCACAGTACACGGGCCTCTAGAATTTCGCCTTCATCGAAATTCGGCCGCCGCGGCCGGGATCGAACCCGCGTCTTTCGGGTCAGCAGTCGAGTGCCGTAGCCAGTGAGCCACCGCGGCGGGGCCTGTCTGAATTTCCTAGAATAATTGTTTTTATATGAAATGCTGTAGCTGAAGTTACTGAACACGCGTTCAGAAAAAAATACCAGCGGTTTAACTATGTGATACCGAATGGTCAAGCAATAGGGGATACCAGTTTTGATCCAAATAGAAGTAGGGCAAATTTCCGGGGTGGGCCAAATTTGGGTGGGGTCCAGGTCAACTTTGGAGACTATCATCGTATCGAGCACGTTCAAAATAGCCTGTACATCGATTTTGGTCCAAATCGATGAAGATCAGTTCTCGGGGGTAGGTACGAGGGTAATCCCAAAAGTAAGGTCTCCAAAGGGCTGCGGCCGCAGGGAAACTATTTGCGCGGCTGCTCGCCAGGCTGCTGTGTTCATTGTTCCCCGTCTTCTAAAAAAGCCATGACTCAGCGCAAAAGAGACAGTTAGTCCTGGCGCGGCGGCTATTTTAAATGAAGCTCCCGTTTGCCGCTACCGCCAGGTTCAAAATTCGCGCAGTTTTTCAATTTTTGAACGCAAAAGGCGTTCAACCAATCGAAATTCATCGCCATTCGGCGGAAGCGTGTGGGAGGGTCGTTCATGGATGTCAAAAACGTCCGCAAGTAGTGTAGGGAGTTCGCAGCTGGTCGCACTGGAATTCACGACGAAGGAAGAAGCGGGAGACCGTCAATTTCTGATGAGACAGTCGCGAAGGCCGAAGAAATGATGCGGCAAGATCGAAGGATCACACTCAACGAACTCTGCATTTTGGTCCCTGGCGTTTCTAGAAGCACTATTCATGGGATTTTGACAGCAAAGTTGAAATATCGGAAGGTGTGCGCAAGAAGGGTTCCGCGAATGTTCACAGACGACCATCAACGGCAACACCTTGACTCCTCCCGCGAATTTTTTCGCCGTTGCGCAGGTCAAAAGGCGACCTTTTTGGATTCCGTTTTCACGGGTGACGAAACCTGGACATTCCACTTCACACCTGAGACCGAACAAGAACCACGTGAGTGGCGGTACTCCTCTTCCCCCATGCCGCGAAAATTCAACCGAGCACAGTCTGCCGGCAATGTCATGGCAACTGTGTTTTGGGATCGAAATGGGGTATTGTTGGTAGACTTCATGGCTCCTGGCACCGCAGTAAACGTGGACAGATATTGTGAGGCCCTTAAGAAACTCAGACGGGTGATTAGAAATTGCAGAAGGGGAATGCTGAGCAAGGGCGTGAGTCTTCTCCACGAAAACGCTTGCCCCCACGTTGCCTGCCAAACCGTCGCTCTCCTGCAACAGTTGGGATGGAACGTCATCAGCCTCCCACCCTACAGTCCGGACATGGCATCAAGTGACTACTGTTGTGAACGTGAATTTCTAACACCGGAACGCTCCCAGTGTTGCGCGTTCGGCCGGTGAGCTACAGAGACGCTCCCCAAGGACGGCGTCCAAGCCGGCGTCTCCGAGCCTGCGCGTCGTCATCGTGGAGCGCGTTGTGCGTTCGGGCCGGACAGCTACGGGAACGCTACCCGGGTTGGCGTTCAAGCCTTGCCGGCCAATCAGCCAACAGGACGCTCCTGATTGGACAAAAAGGGGCGGGAGTCTGTGCCGACTCTATTTAAGGGCTCCCGTCTCCTGTGTCGGTGTCTTTTTCCTGTTGAGATACATCGTGCCATGTATCGTGCTTCTCGCTACTTGTAAATATGTAAATACATATACCTTTTTTTTTTCACGCTGCTCCTTAACCCCCCGTCTCTTCATTGCTCCGGCTGGTCGGCGACAGCGGACCCGCGTCCCGACGGCAACTGAGAGCCCGCGTCTCAACAACTGGATGGCAGCGCTGGGATCGAAGTCAGCTCTTCGCATCGCTTAGCAGCGTTCGCAGTTGCAAGAGCTCCCACGTTGGTGGACCCCATGATCGTGGCTCTGTGAGTGTCCGACCTTTCTTCCCTGAGGTATTTTGCCAGGCTTTTGAATTTAGCGTCAATGCTGGCAGGCTTTCTTTGGCAGTGCTGTGAGTACTGATTGTTATACGCATTGCTAAGAAGAGATAGGGGACCGGTCGAGTGTCTGAGCGCATCATGGACCTGAAATCATTGCAAAAGCCGGATCTAATTTTGATCAGCAAAGAATTAGGGGTTGAGCTTGGGAAGGCCATGCGGAAACCGCAAATCATAGAGGCAATAATTTCTTGCGGAGCGGACGATGAAGAGCTTATCGAGACATGGGAATTGGTCAAGAAAAGGGAAGCAGCTGAGAAGGAAAGGGAAGCAGCTGAGAAGGAACAGCGCGAGCTGGAACAGAAGCAACGCGATCGCGAGCTTCAGCTTCGAGAGAAGGAGCTCGAGTCAGCACGCCGACAGCAGGAAATTGACCTAAAGAAACTGGACGCGGAGTCGAAAAGAGCCGAAGCCGGCGTCGCACAGCCACCATCCCCCAGCCCAGGAGGAAGGGAAACAATCAAAATTAAAGATTTCATGCAACCCTTCCAGCTAGGCGAGGACATTGGTATTTTTTTGGTGAACTTTGAAAGGACATGCCAAAAAAACAATCTTGGGAAAGATGGGTGGCCACAGCAACTATTGAGCCTGTTGCTGTGTAAGGTAGCGGACGCGATCGGGAGACTGAGTGCGGAAGAATCGGAGGACTATGAGACCGTGAAGGCAAGCCTCCTAAAGAAGTACCGCCTATCTGCCGAGGCTTTTCGCCAGCGTTTCAGAAACGCCACTAAGTGTAAAGAAGAGTCTTACCTCGAGTTTGGTTATAACTTGAAAACAAACTTAGTGGAGTGGTTAAAGAGCGCAGGCGTTCACGCGGACGCAGGGAAGATCGTGGAATGCATGTGTCTAGAGCAGTTTTATGACACAGTTCCGGATCGAATGCGTTGGTGGATTCTCGACAGGGCCGAGGTAAACACTGTTGAGAAGGCTGCTGAACTCGCGGAAGAGTATGCGTCACGCCGCGTGTTGCTTGAAAGTCGTGGTACAAGCAACAGGTACAAGCAACGGTACCCCGCTAGGCATAGAGCAGACGAAACAGGCGCGAAGCCAGTTTTTAAGAATGCCGGAGCAGTAAAAGGGGACGACCGTCCAAAAGGAGAGGCGGACGCTAAAGTCCGAAGTGATAAAATGGGGCAGCGCTCCCATCTGTGTGTCAGCGACCAGCCTAGGAACCCCGCTTGGTCAGCTGAGGACACAACCGTTGCTCAGGGAAGTAACGGCAGGGAAGGTTTAAACCCAGAAGCAGATGCTGCTTTTAACAGTGAGTCAGTTATCTCTCAGGAAGAGAGTAGTGAGCTCACAGGCCAGCGCAGTGAAGGATTGAAAGGAGACGCTCCTTCGATGCGGCTGGTGAACAACAGTAGCCAATTATTGGAGGCGCTTTGCTGTAATCAGAGTGACTGTGAGTCACCTGAGTGCGTCGCTGAAACGCCAGGCCAGAACGCAACGTTACCCAAAGGGAGTGGTTCAGATAGAGTTGCGGGCCAGGTAGTTAGTTTCATGGGGTCGGATAGCAATCCTCAGGAGAGCAGATTGCTAGACTCAGCGGAAAGTAAAGTGCAGTCGGAACAATTTGAGGTTACGACGTGCCGTGACTCATCGAAAGCGCGAGCCGATGGTTCAAATCCAAATGGGAAAGGTGGCTCGGTGCTGAGTCAAAAAGCGGATGTGAAGGGTGAGGGCACCACGAGAAAGGGAGGTGTGCAAGAAAGAACTGCTAGGGCAGTTTCCGAAACGCGGCTGCGTGCAAGGAGAGCCAAGCCAAGGGGTAGTCCACAGAGAAAGGACAAAGGACGGGCCAAAAACGTCATAAGGGTGAAGGCACGTCGACAATGTAATCGTGCAAGACTTTCACCACGGCACTCCAGATGCGATAGGCACTGCACGCAGGCCAAATTTACTAGATGGTTTCAAAGAACGCGAAAGCCACCTGCCCCATAGTGGCGACACTGCAGAAGTTTTTGCACGAGGAGTGGAACGCGCGGTGGGCCACTAACAAGCGCGCACTGCCACCGCGTCAAAGAACGCAGCAGAACGCGCGCCTGGGAAAAAAAGGAAAGGAAGGGTGTTCAGGAACTAAGAAAGGAAGGCACCCTGGCATTTTTTTCGTATTCGATCTTTCCCCCTTCGCATTCAACTTTTAAAGTACTGCTCAGGTGTCGGAGACGCGCGGCCGAGGGCGGTACGAATCATTGTTGCGCGGCGTCTGGAGCTCTCAGGGGTCAACGCGCACTTAAGACCTTTGGGTTTTGTCGTGTACCGCCTGCTAAAGCTACTGTCGGTCTGCGACCGCGCAGGGCGCGGCTGAAGAGTGACGCGCTGCTAAAAAGAAAGGGGCTGTTGTTTTCTCGCTATCAGGACAAGCATAGGTATCGCGATAGAAAGCCCCGAGCTAAGATAGCTCCATTTAGTAGACGCAAAATCAAAAGACCGGATAGGTGCGAACCTCACACCGAGCGAAAAGGAAAGGAAAGGCGTAAGGAAAGGGACAAGACAGCAAGAGAAAGCAAATCGTTCTCGTCTTGTTCCTCCCGTAGAAAATGGAGAGACAATCACAGGGAGACAGACATGCGTAGCTCTGAGGTAAAGCTGCTCGCCATTTCAACGTGCCCTCCACCGAAAACAAAGGATGATGTGAGAGCCTTTCTGAGTCTTGTAGGGTACTACCCGCAATACATCCCGCGGTACTCGGACATCGCTAGCGCTCTCACCAACGCTTTGCGCAAAACTGAACCAGAGCGCGTCGCCTGGAACTGCGTGAAAGAAAAGTCCTTGCTAACTCTAAAGGAATCCCTGAGGAAGGATCCCGGGTTAAAGTCCCCGGATTATACAAAACAGTTCTGTTACGTCCTTTATTGCTGGTGGCAGGGTACAGACTGGCGGGAAAGCCGCCAACACGTGACACATGGTAGCTCAGGGTTGCTTGGCCCTAAAGATTGTCCCGCTATAACACTCCTCCCCCCTACGTCACGAAGTCCTTCAGATACGCAGGGCGGCTGCGTTGGCGCTGTGGTCGCTGGACTTGAAGGGAAGCACTCGCTTCACGGTCCTCACCACAGGAAGCAGATTCGGTACTGGGCGCTGCAGCCTCCTCCAGTCTTTCTCCTTGGTCCCGTCTTCCAGGGTCCTCTAGGCTTGAAGGAATGCCAAGCCCGGAACACCCTGCCGGGGAAGCAACCAGCGGTTCCTCCTCTTCACACATCCCAGAAGCGAAACTGTCCAATGCGTAGCTGGCAGAACGACTTCTGAGTTGGTCAACATGACGTCTCCATCGACGACCGTCCTTGGTGACGACCAAGTACGACACTGGTCCTGTGACAGCATCCACAATGCCCGGCAACCACTTGGGCCCATAGAGATAGTTGCGCACAAACACTCGATCCCCCACATCAAACAGTCGCACTGCCTGGCTACGGCGCTGCATCACCTGCTCTTGTTTCTGCTGCACACTGGACTGCAGGTCAGGATGCAGACGCTCTAACACAGTTGAAAGTTTCCTGCCCATTAGCAATTCGGCCGGGCTCTTGCCTGTTGTAGCATGAGGCAGGATATGCTGGGTCATTAAAAACCTAGCCAGACGTGTGTCGATATCGCCTCCAACCATTCGCTTGAGTACTCCCTTGGTTTCGCGCACCATGCGTTCTGCTTGACCATTCGAAGAAGGGTGATATGGGGCAACGGTCACATGTCGGATTTGATTCCGGCACATGAAGTCTCTGAACTCCTCCGAACAAAAGGCAGTGCCATTATCAGAAACAACAGTTTCTGGAATGCCATGGGTAGCAAAAAGGAAACGAAGCTTCGCACAAACTGTAGCTGTCGACATGGAATTCATCCGGCACACTTCCAACCACTTTGAGTGAGAGTCCACCACAATGAGGAAAACTTTGCCTTGGAAGGGCCCAGCAAAATCGATGTGTAGTCTTGTCCAAGGACGCTTGGTGAATTCCCAAGGGTGAATCTTTGCAGCTGCTGGCGCAGACCTGGATTCCTGACAACGTGCACAGTCTCTCACTTTCTGCTCAACATCTCTGTCGATTCCTGGCCACCACACGGCTCCTCTGGCAAGCCCCTTCATCTTGACAATTCCTGGATGAGCTGTGTGAAGAATGTCCATGACATACGGTCGAGCTGGCTCTGGAATGACCACACGACTGCCCCACAGCAAACAACCTTGGTACACCGACAGTTCATGCTTGCGGCTCACAAACGCTGCAAACTCTTCTGG
Organism: Amblyomma mixtum; assembly: GCF_055824585.1. Lineage (NCBI taxonomy): Eukaryota > Metazoa > Arthropoda > Arachnida > Ixodida > Ixodidae > Amblyomma > Amblyomma mixtum. The sequence goes on from NC_143014.1 coordinate 307,877,863, forward strand.
CAGCTTACCCTCTGGCCACCCATGCTGCACCCAATTGCAGACTCTAGCCAACAGCTTATCCCTTGACGTGAATCTTGCCACCTTCCTCGAGTTCCATGCTACTTCCGGCGCCATTTCCAGCATCCCTACTTCCCCAAGACGCTGCTCCTCTTCCTCTGCCCTACTGGCTCTCAGTGGTAAACGACTGAATGCATCAGCATTGGAAAGCTTCTCCGCTGGTCGATACTCAATTTCATAGTCATAAGCCGATAACATGAGGGTCCAACGCAGCATCCGTGGTGATAGCACCTGGGGAATGGGCTTGGCATGGTGCAACAGTCCTAAGAGGGGTTTGTGGTCTGTCACAATTTTGAAATGTCTCCCATATAGAAACTGATGATACTTCTTTATGCCAAAGCCGATGGCGAGCGCTTCTCGGTCTGTCTGGGCATAATTCCGTTCTGCCGCACTCATAGTTCTCGACGCATATGCAACCGGTCTCTCGCTGCCATCTTCGCACACATGACTCAACACAGCACCCAGTCCGTACGGGGATGCGTCACAGGCCAGCACTAGGGGTTTGTTGACATCATAGTGCACCAGAACATGTGATGACTGTAGCAGATCTTTCGCCTGGCGAAATGCTTCCGCCTCAGCTTCCATCCAACGCCACTCGCGACCCTTGTCCAACAGCCGGTACAGTGGCTCCAAGGCATGAGCTGCTCCTTTAAGAAACTTGTTGTAAAAGTTCAGAGCTCCTAAAAAGGCTTGAAGTTCCTTTTTGCATGTCGGCTCTGGGGCCTTGTGAATAGCACGCACCTTGTCTTCTGTCGGCTGCACACCTGCAGAGTTCACACGGAATCCCAAGTAACACACTTCCTCAACACCAAATTGACATTTGTCAAACTTTAGTCGCAGACCGTCTTCATGAATTCTTTTGAGCACTTCTTGTAAACGAGCATTGTGCTGCACCTCATCCTTTCCACCGATCAAGATGTCATCCAAGAACACAAGAACACCATCAATTCCATGCAACAGTTCTTCCATGTACCTCTGAAAGATAGCCACTGCCACTGCCACGCCAAATTGAAGACGGGTTACGCGGAACAGTCCCCGATGTGTTGTAACCGTCAACAAGTCAGCTGTTTCTTCATCAACAGTCTTCTGTTGATACGCCTGTCCGAGGTCTAGCCTTGAAAACTTCGAGCAACCTGCCAGCCTGGCAAACAGCTGCTCCGGTGTTGGCAGGGGATACGTCTCCCACTGCACTACACGATTGACTGTGCTCTTGTAGTCCCCACAGATCCTTATCGATCCATCTTTTTTGACAACTGGAACGACAGGTGTTGCCCACTTCGAGTGCCGCACAGGCTGGAAAATGCCTTGGCTCACCAACTTGTCCAGTGCTTCGTCCACCTTCGGTCTCAATGCAAACGGTACTTGTCGTGGCTTCAGAAATCGCGGCGGAGCTGCCGGGTTCACCTCTATGCGTACAGGAGGCCCTTTACTTGTCCCAAGTCCAGGCTCAAAGACTGAAGAATACTTCTTGAGCAAGGCTGTTGTTCCCCTACTGCCAGTTCGACTCGGCTCGTACACACTGTGAACACCACTCAGACTTATTCCCAAAGACTTGAACCAGTCCCTACCGAGAAGTCCGATACTAGCACCCTTAACCACCACCAATCGCAGGCGATGTTCCTGCCCCTTGAATTCCACCTTCACGGTCAGTTCACCCAACACTCGTAGTTCCTTGTTATTGTAAGCTCGGAGATGAAGAGTACTTGGGCGCAACGCCCTTTTCGATATTCGCAGCTTCTGCATAGTCCGGTCGTTGATGACTGAACACACTGCACCAGAGTCCACCTCCATCTCTAGGGGACTTCCGTTGACGCGCACTTCCACTCTCACGGCTGGCTCTTCACCAGACAGCACGAACACGTCGTAAACGTCCGACGCAGCATTCTTGTGACGGCCTCCACTGGCCCGTTTTTTGTTCTGAGAGTTGGGTTCAGCCGAAGCGCGAGCTGCCGCCTTCCTCCTGCATGCTCTCACTATGTGCCCTCGTTGCTTGCAGAAGTGGCACTGCATATTCATGAATGGGCAACTGCTTGGCGAATGCGCACCCTTGCAGCGGAAACATACGCTTGTGCTTCCAGGCGAACCAGCCTGCTTATGGGTACCCTCCTTGGCTGTCACTGGCGCAGAGACCTTCGCAACACACGGGTCGAAACGCTGCCCGCTCACGCTGCCAACTTCACACGATGCGGCACTGCCGCGAATTTGCTCGGTCTGTCGCTGCGCAGATTCCATTGCAATGGCTTTCTCCCGAGCTGTAGCAAACGTAAGCTCCGGCTCCGCCAGCAACCGACGCTGAAGGGTCTCGCTTCGCACCCCGCACACTAGCCGGTCGCGCAACATGTCATCGAGCGACGCACCGAAATCGCAGTGTTCCGAGAGACGTCGCAATTCTGCGATGTAGTCGGCAATTGACTCACCGGGCTGCTGTTGACGTGTGCCAAACTTGAAACGCTGTACTGTCACCGACGGTCGCGGCGAGAAGTGGTTTGAGAGACGCCTGACGATCTCATCGTAGGCCACGGCCGACGGCGCATCCGGAGAACAAAGGGAGCGAACGATGGCATACGTTGCTGGGCCGCAAACGCTGCAGAGCGTTGCTCGCTTCTTCTCGTTACCGTCGATGTCGTTTGCTTGAAAGAAAAATTCGAGGCGCTCCAAATACAAGGGCCAAGACGCCGCCTCTGTTGGAACGAATTCCCCAATCGTGCCCAGCGCAGTTGCCATTTTTACCTCGTCGCCAATTATATGTTACGTCCTTTATTGCTGGTGGCAGGGTACAGACTGGCGGGAAAGCCGCCAACACGTGACACATGGTAGCTCAGGGTTGCTTGGCCCTAAAGATTGTCCCGCTATAACAAGTTCATAATCCAGTGTGACGCGAGCAACAGGGGAATGGGTGCTGTGCTTTGCCAGACCGATGATCAAGGGAACGAACACCCAATCATTTATGTAAGCAGGAAGCTCACTGCCAGGGAAGAAGCATACAGCGCTTCTGAAAAGGAATGCGCGTGCCTGGTGTGGGCGATACAAAAACTTGCCTGCTACGTGTCTGGTACGAAGTTCATCGTACAAACGGACCACTGTCCTCTAACCTGGCTAGAACGCATGTCGGGCAAAAATGGTCGCCTCCTGCGCTGGAGCCTTGCTCTGCAGCAATTCAGGTTCGAGGTTCAGTACAAAAAAGGAAAGGCAAACGCCAACGCAGATGGCTTAAGCCGATGCTTCTGTAAAGGGAAAGGAATAGAAGGGATTTGGACGGGCTGCTACTTTTTTTTGCTGTTTTGTAGTCTTGTTTTTTTCTACTCGCGAAGTAGTCTGTGATGCGACGGTGCACTCGCGATTGAACCTGTCGCCTGTCAGCGAAAGTATTGGTAGTATAGAAAGAAGCCTGGCAGATCTCTGGGGAGATGGAAGGGCATTTGCTGGCTGTGGTTGTGTCCGGTCCAGACCACCTCTCTTCCAGACCTGAAGAGACCGGTTGGCGAGCAGATGACGGCCGGCGGACAAAGACTAAGCCCCGACCTCGGCACTTCGAGAAGTGGCTGCGGACCTCTTCCCTTCGTGCACGATTTTCCGGGCGGGGGCGAGCTGTTGTGAACGTGAATTTCTAACACCGGAACGCTCCCAGTGTTGCGCGTTCGGCCGGTGAGCTACAGAGACGCTCCCCAAGGACGGCGTCCAAGCCGGCGTCTCCGAGCCTGCGCGTCGTCATCGTGGAGCGCGTTGTGCGTTCGGGCCGGACAGCTACGGGAACGCTACCCGGGTTGGCGTTCAAGCCTTGCCGGCCAATCAGCCAACAGGACGCTCCTGATTGGACAAAAAGGGGCGGGAGTCTGTGCCGACTCTATTTAAGGGCTCCCGTCTCCTGTGTCGGTGTCTTTTTCCTGTTGAGATACATCGTGCCATGTATCGTGCTTCTCGCTACTTGTAAATATGTAAATACATATACCTTTTTTTTCACGCTGCTCCTTAACCCCCCGTCTCTTCATTGCTCCGGCTGGTCGGCGACAGCGGACCCGCGTCCCGACGGCAACTGAGAGCCCGCGTCTCAACACTACCACTGGTTTCCAAAGCTGAAAGAACATCTTGCTGGAAGGCGCTTCACCAATGGTGACTAAGTGAGAGATGCGGTCAAACGCTTCATCAGCGGCATGGCGGCGAGCTGGTATGATATGGGCATACAAAAACTGCCCCAGCGTCTACAAAAATGCATAGACTGCAACGGCGATTATGCGAAAAAGTAGAAGAGTGGTCTGCCTTTTAAGTGATTTGTAAATTACTTAAAATATATAAAAGAACTGGAGACCTTACTTTTGGGATTACCCTCGTAGCACAAATTTAAGGGGTGCGATGGACAACATTTTGGAAACGACCCGGGTCTAATTTGGAGGCACCATCGCATTGGCCGTAGTCAAAGTATGCTTCGGCATCTGACTTAAGTCTGTTGCTATGAAATCGCTGAGTCCGAAGGTAACTTCAACGTCATATACACCTGACTGAAACTCGATCTTTGCACTGAGGTTAGCTTTACCTCTAAAATTGATGCCACCTGCTAAGCTTTCATTCATCGGCTGCTTCTCCGCTGGTGGCGACAGTCGGCCTGCTCACTGCTGCTCTCAGCGAACTTAATGTAGCGCATTGCTAGCAGCGTGAATATCATCGGAATGTGTGTCATTCGCGAGCGTTTATTTATCTGTGCACAACGTCGATAGGCTCTCAAATTTCAAGTTCTTAATGTGAGGTGCCTTCGCGATGATCTCGCAAGCATTGTTTTGTGCGGGCTTTGAGCACTTGGCAGTAAAGAAATCTAAATGGACGCTAGCACTGGGAGGTGAAAGGTTTTGTCATACATTTAAAATATGAAGCTAAGAGAGTTGTTATTAATTCATACTTTGCTGCGAACAAGTGCATCTTTCGTGCCCGTGCCTTGCGCGCTTGCTGAAGGTATGTGCGTATGAAGTTATACCAAGTCGGCACTTTCGGCTGTGAGCAATGTTTTTTTTCTCGTGTCATTGACATTCGCACTTTCAAAAGGGAACAATTAGGTTGTTCGTCCTCTACGGTGTGCCTCGGTGGCTCACTGGCTGTGGCGCTTAGCTACTGAGTATGGTGTCGCAGGTTCAATCTTGGCCATGGCAGCAACATTTTGATTGAAACGCAACGGGGAAAAACTCGCGTTGAGTGGCCGAAATGGAAATACTAGGAAATGTTCCAAAGCCGCCGACCACAGAGTGCTTCTGAGCCAGTGAATTGGTTCGGCTTCGTTTATGGGGTTTAACGTCCCAAAGCGACTCACGGTAGGAGAGACGCCGCAGTGAAGGGCTCCGGAAATTTCGACCACCTGGGATTCCTTAACCCGCACTGACATCGCACAGTACACGGGCCTCTATAATTTCGCCTCCATCGAAATTCGACCGCCGCGGCCGGGATCGAACCCGTATCTTCCGGTCAGCAGCCAAGTGCCATAACCACCTAGCCACCGCGGCAGCTTGAGTGAGTGAATTAGTAGCTCGCCACAATTCAATACAATTACTGCCCGAAGCGTACTAGCTTAAGACGCTTTTAGTCATATAGCGCTCATTCGGTAGCTTCTGCGGGATGATGAGACATTGGGGAAGGAAGCTTTTAAGGATCAAAAATGCATAACGAGATACTCGAAATACGAATGTCCTCCAGGGCTGCACAATGTGGTCGTCGCCACATAAATTGCACCTTAATAGTGGCGGTCATTGTGGTAGGATAAAAGTGCATTGCTCACCTCCAGTCTGTGTACTGAAAGCCGTTCCTTGGTATAGCGCGGAAGGGGAACGTCCGGGAGTAGTTCCCGGCTCGTCGCACCAAGATGTCTGCCGTTGGTTGGTTGACCTCAAGTAAAATGGTACATACCCACTACCGGGGAGTGGCCAAGAGACAGGCGGTGAACTGTTGGAAAGATTAGCAGTTTTAGAGGAAAAGGAGTACTAATAGGGTATAGGCTGACAGAATGGACGACGCAACGACAGGGGTCCTGTTAGCTGGGAGATCGAAGATGGGACGACGGCATTATGTGCAAATTCGAATGCAACACATGGAATGGCTCAATTTTGTATTGACTGAAAGAGAGACAGAAAAAAAATTAGAAATGAACTGCCGCTATGAGCGCGCTGTCACGCGCGCGTCGTCGTCTTTCGCTTCTCTCGGGTTGGGGCCAAAACCGAAAATCACCGGCGAAAGCAGCAACCAGTAGTGAGAAATGTCCATGTCTAACGAATGAAAAAAAATTCAGTATTGAAGATATGATGTCCATTTAAAAGAATCCTCAGAAAACTGCTGTCCAAATATGCGTTAAGACTGTCCGTAAGCAAAAAAAATTTAAAAAACTCAGAGTACGGTTACGAGTGCGTAACGCGAACTCTCAGCGTAAGATTCCGCGGGAAAGGAACGAATTTCAGAGACAATGGTTTTTTGTTTGGGGGGGGGGGGGGGGGAGTTTTTGCTTGCGTCTGCACCCCCCTCCCCACACCCTCACCCTCTGCTGGGGAGGTGTTTAGGGGAGGGTGGGCGGGGGGAACGATACAGAGCAGCAAACTGGACAGTCGACGACAGAAGGCTCTGAAATAATCCCCTTAGTGAAAGGCCATTAGTCCTCAAGTAAAAACCCTGTTTAATTCCCTATGCGCAAAGTTGCTTGGTGTGCCGCATTATTTAACGGAGCATATTTTTCGTTTGCGGGGAATGGTGTCTTCGCCTGCGTTACTGACCTGAGAAAAGGTGACTAATTGAAGACGCTGTGTTTGTGGACGACCTTCACGTAACCCATGCGGATATGGCCCTTGGGGTTGCTAAACCCTCTCTTGGGATTTGCAGGGGTTTGGACTTGATAAAGTTACCAGCCCTGTTCGAAGGGAGCTCTCTCATTATTGCAAAACGATATTATATCATATTTATCACTGCTGTACGAATTCTCCTCGCCATGTAAGCAAAGCTGTGTGCACCTCGTAGCAAAAACGCCTGTTTATCGGCTGCTCCTCTGACACTGCTAGCTTAATCAAACCCTGAGCCGGCAACAATGCACTCATAGTGCGTTATGACACTAAGGATTCTAGTGCGCTTATCACGAGAACAGCTTATGCTTGCGCTGAGACCATTGTTCTCAGAAATTTCTCCACAAAAGTTGTGCCTCACAAGGCACTGAAAAAGATGGCATGCAGTGCTCGTTTCATAACACGATTTTTCTTGGGGCCCACCTTGAGTAGAAACTAGTCTCTGGTACGAGCACACGGTTGCGCTTCTTTCTTTCTTCAACTTTTTCAGCTACTGCACAGATATTTGTTTATTGGTTGCTGTTTTTCTCTCTTTTTTTCAAGACCGAGGTCCCGTCATGAGAAGCAAACGGGTCAGACCATGCCAGACCGAATGAGCACCGCGCCGGACAGGGCTGGTCATTAGAAATTAATAGCGGGCTGCGGTCAGGTCTTGAGTCCTAGAGATGTAAAATTTCAAGTCACTCTTTCCGTGTTTTTTTTTGTCACAAAATTAGGAAACTTTGGAAAAAAAACGAAAATGCACTTCATTAAGCACACTTGCTTTGCAACTGACGAATACGCAAATAAATATATTTTTCAGCCAATACAGTGGTCCTGAAAAGCGTTTTCAGGGAAAGATCGTGACATATTACATCGAATTCAATCGACGCAGAGCATTGCATCAGTATGGCACGTCTCTCGTTGGTAGGGAAATGCTTGCTTGTGCACATTTTCACGCGTTGATATTCGAGCGCACCAACCCAAGTTTTTTGCATTCGCTCTACAGGAAGCCTGTTGCACATCCACGTATGCACATTACCGAACTGCGATCACTTTCTTTCACACGACATAGACGGCATGGGAATTCGGAGTTGCTGACATTCGACTTACGTCGCCGGTTGGTTGCTGCAAAGATCTTGCCACCATGTGGACAGCTCCAGATGTTTGACAAACTCCTAAACAGATGATTGAAAACAACTATTAGAGCGCGTAGCTAAGTGAGATTGCGCAAATAATTTTGTTTGGAAATTTTTCCGGTTTATTTCCTTCTTCTGGGCCATGAAAAAAAAATTCTCTTTATCAATTTTTTTTTTCAGGCAATCGCATCACAAACCTGGACGGAAGTAGGGGCGAGTAGGGCCGGACCCAGTCTAGATACCGACCCGTACAGACCTCTAGCACCAAGTATAAACCTATGTTGCGTAGCTTTTCTCGAATCTAAAGCCTGCGCTGTGCCGTTTAAGCATTCCAGTTCAGCGGTTGCGCTACTTCCACAGCATTTAACCGCCATCGCGTTCTCGCTCTATAATCACAGCCTCCATGATCCTCCATGCGGCAAGTTGATGTGAAGTTGTTTTATGCATGCTGCCAAGACGAGAGTCGCACCTGTTAGCACCTGTTTCGCGCACTATCAAAACGTTCGCCAGGTCCGAACAAGAAAAATACCCTGAAGAAATCTTCAAAAATCTGCGTGATGCCAATCCTTGAACACGCTGTACAACCTTGAAAGAATGTCGTACGCCAAAAAAGGACGAAACAGGAAGGAAACACAGAATAGGAAAGAGGCGCATTCTGTGTTTCCTTCTGTTTTTCCTTCATGTTTCGTCCTTTTTTGGCGTACGACATTCTTTCAAGACGATGTACCAACTAACCCGTCAAAAAGTTCTACCTGTACAATCATTAACGTCTCTGTCTCAATTGCATAAAGATTCGATGTCAGAAAAAGGCTTCAAGTTAAAAAATCTCTGCCTCTCCCGTAACCGAGAGTAGAGTAAGCATGAAATGTTTACGGGCATAACACATTGGTTGTAGATGGTACTAGTCAAAATCTTGAAATGGGTCTAGTGTTCAACACGCCACACCACACCACACCACACCACACCACACTCTTCTTGTTGCGTCGAAGCGATCGCCTACAATAGTGCGGGCTTAGGTACGCAGCCGCGAACCGTGGCGGCCTTGTCGCTTTCGGGAGCGGCCGCGTAATCATGGCGTTGTCGGCAGGGGTGAGCAGTCTTCTGCTGTGGCGTAACACTCGCAAAGCGATCGCTTTCCGCAAGCCGCTTCCTACCTCTCCTTTCATCAGGCTCCATTGCTCGGCTTAAGCAAACAGCTGTGACGGTGGTGGTATTGGAATGCAGGACGATGCAGAAGCGTACGCGGACACGATGAGACGCAGGCCTGATAAGAATGTATATGCAGCGCGTCTGAAGGCCAAGCGGCCGGTCTTTTACATGCGTGAGTGTGGGACCACAGCACTATTATTGGGGATGGCGCGGAAGCAGTTTTTCAGCCAAAAGCCCTTTACGCCCTGGAGCTTCCCTTTTGCTCTCGTCTTGTCTCGTTAAATCTCGTACGGTGCCCGGATGTTCTCGTTTCAGTGCCCGAATGTGTGGAATTCAGTGCCCGGATGAGTGGAATTCAGTGCCCGGATGTTGGCTCTCGGTCTGGGCGTGACGTCACCACACTGCCGACAACGGGAGCTAAAAGCATTTCTTGTTTAAAAATACAATCGCAAGTAGTCATGGCATGACCTTTGGTTGTTCGCAGATTGTAATTATGAGAGCGCTGTTTTATGACCATCGGATTCTGTTCAGCCATTCTGTGGAAGGAAAGAGGCCTCCTCGCTCCCACGGCTTCCTCGCGTTGTGTGTGCTGCTTGTATCACTCGATGCCGAGAAGAATCTCAGGGGGGGGGGGGGGGGACGCTCGCACGCTGTGTACCCCTACCCTAAGAGAAGGGGGATGAGGACCCCACTGGTTCCCCCACGATTCATGCCATTGGTTAAATTTGGTGTTTACGTGTTCGGTGTCCTCGGTTAATTTTATGTCGAGTTAGACAATTCTCTGGATGGAATGATCGTTTCTGCTGAGACGGGGGGGGGGGGGGAGAGGAGGTTCTTGCGGGCAAGTTGAGGCGGCCTCTTTATCTGCGGACGATCGACGCTATAAAATAGAAGCAAACGATAATAACAGTTAACGCTGTAAAATACCATCTACACGATCCGCCCATTGTGATGCGTGAAAATTACATTATTTACTCGGCACTGAACCCCATCCACTCAAAACCAGGTGTTTTCCCCATCTGCATGGTGCACATCCATTTGAATCTTATAACTAGAGGTGGCCCACTGCCATCAGCCAGCCACGCGACACGGCAGCGCTCCATTTCTGGGTAATCAGAAAGTCAGCACGTTGTCCATGATAGATGCCGTCATTGAATTAATTGCTATATGGCATAAGTACAAAAAATCCAATGTTTATTGAAACCAAAGAAAGCATGAGGTAATTTATCTGTTCTTTGCCATGCTGATTAGATGAGAAATTGCTTCGCCATATTTTAGACATTAGGACATTTCACAGAGAGTAGATGAAAAAACAACTAAATACCGCCAGTTCTATCCGCATTCATGACATCCCTAATGGAAGACGAATATCACAAGGCCTCCGATATAACGGTATCATAAACTCCCACACACAGCCTCATGGTGTTATCGATACACTGTACGCCAAGATGCCAGTTCTTTTTATCCTACGTAGCAAAAGGCCATGAGCTTACAACGCTTATAATGTCGGTGGTAGCGCGATTTTGGGTGTACCAGGGGCGTACTCAGTGAGCGTCCATAGTAGGGCCAGAATTTTTCAATGCAGGCTTTCACGTAGCTGACATCGCGATTTTCCCTCAAATTGTTGAGCATGTTTTTAGTGAAGTGTATGCAAATGCCGTTCCGCTGATGACGCCCTAAAATACTAAATTGCATATTTTTTTCTCTGATCGACGACTGGGTTAGCGTGCCAGTCATGTTGCTCATGGGCAGTTTTTACAGAAAGCCTTTAATGTGTTTTTTATACAGGAAACATAATAACCTGTGTTATTTTTACTGAAATAGATTGATGTACCATTTTTTAATTTTACTGACGTAGCTTCAAGTTACAAGTATCTAGTACAAAACTACATCCGGTAAAAATCTACACCCGCCATCAAAAGCTCATGGACGGTGATTATATCAAAAAATATTAATTTCTTCGCATTCAGTGCACATTGCTTGAGTTTTCATGATGCACAGCGTAATTCATTCAATTAAAATTTATCTGAGTGTATCTATACCACGATTCATAGAAAGACGGTGATGGTAAATTGGTAAATTGGGCTTTTGAGGAAAAGAAAAGGCGCAGTATCTGTCTCACATATCTCGGCGAACACCTGAACCGCGCCGTTAGGGAAGGGAGGAAGGTGGGAGTGAAAGAAGAAAGAGAGAAAGAGGTGCCGTAGTGGAGGTCTCCGAAATAATTTCGACCACCTGGGAATGTTTAACGTGCACTGACATCGCACAGCACACGGGCGCCTCTTGCGTTTCCCCTCCATCGAAACGCGGCCGGCGCGGTCGGGTTCGAACCCGGCTACTCCGGCTCGGTAGACGGGCGCCTTACCATTGAGCCACCGCGGCAATTAAGTTTTTTCGCTACTATTGCTTACCATAAACTTTAAGAATGCGAGTGCACCAAATAAAACTAATGTGGATCCTAATAAACACCAATGAACAACAAGGCGAACGATTTCAGATGAAAGGCACAACATCCCACAGTAGAAGACTGCCTTCGTGCGCGCTTTTAGAAAGAACTCAAGAGGTAATGAGATTATTGGTTTTGCACCTGAATTCCTCTATTTGCAAGAGTGGTCGAGTGGAGGATTTATAAAGAGACGTAGCAATTACCTAATATTCATTTTTACCTAGAAGATGCAGTTCTGGAATATATTCAATATATTTCATTTCATTTATTATTACCCTCAGGGCCATTTAGCATTACAGAGGGTAGTGATTAAATGTAAACACAATAACCAAAAGCCAGAAACGCAGCAAAGTAAAAAGTACAAGTATTTAGGCTCTAATTATACACTGCTAGCTAGTGCATTTTTAAAACTTTGATGGTCGTCAATGGCGGCTGTGAGTCTGGGAAGGCGGTTCGAATCACGTGATATGCGTGGAATAAAACTGTTCGACCAGGAATAAGTGCGACAAGAAATAATTCAAACTTTTCGTGAGTGGTCAACGCCGGCAGAACCATCGACGGTTTAGAAGTTAGTTCATGCGCTGGTGTGTATTGTGGAAGTACATTTTGTGAAAAAGGCAGAGGCGAGAACTATAGCGGCGAGAAAGAAGGGACGGTAGACTTAGGGTTTGTTTTATTGTAGATACTGGCCATCGAATTTTACTTATGTAGGATGAACTGAGTACAGTTGTTCTGAGCAAGTTAGAGTGAGTTAGCTCATCAGATCTCGGGTCCCATACAAAGGTTTGGTTTGGTTTGTGGGGTTTAACGTCCCAAAGCGACTAAGGCTATGAGAGACGCCGTAGTGGAGGGCTCCGGAAATTTCGACCACCTGGGGTTCTTTAACGTGCACTGACATCGCACAGTACACGGGCCTCTAGAATTTCTCCTCCAAAGAAATTCAACCGCTGCGACCGGGATCGAACCCGCGTCTATCGGGTCATCAGCCGAGCACCATAACCACTGAGCCACCGCGGCGGCCCATACAAAGGAGGTGTACTCAAGTTTGCTGTGGACTAATGTTTGCAAAGGATCAATTTTAGAGGTAAGGGCGCAGAAAAAACCTTGTCACAGATATCTGAGTGTTAGGTTAGCTTCGGATATTATATGGTTAATATGAAGGGACCATGTTAGGTCTGACGTGACATGTACACAAAGTAGCAGTGAGATGTTACTGGAGGATAGTCTTACTAACGTGGTAGACAGCTGGGCGTGACTCACTACGAGATACGCGCAAGTCTTTACATTTATTGCTATTAAGTGACGTAAGCCAGGGAATGCAGAAATCAAAAATAGCGTTAAGATCGCTTTGTAACGTGTTAACATCCTGGTCACTAGTAATCACTCGGAGCACAAAGCAGCCATCGGCAAATAGAAACGTGTTAGAAGCAACGTGCTGCGGTAAGTCATTAATGTAGATTTTTAAAAGAACGGCACCCAAAACCGAGCCTTGAGGCACTTCAGAGATGACCGCGCTACAAGAAGCATGATGTTACAAGATACCAACTGGGAACGGCGACAAAGGAAGTCTTCTAGCCACGTAATGATTTTGGGGTCAAGGTTCAGTTGCGCTAACTTTAAAAGTAGTAGTATTTCCCAAACTTTGTCGAATGCCTTCGCCAAATCTAAGAAAATACAATCGGTAAGCGAGTGGCGGTTAAGTATTAGGTGGAGCTGATCCGTAAAGGTAATTATTTGTGTTTTACAAGAGACCCTTTTTCGGAGGCCGTGTTGTGCGTGTGAAAAAAACGAATTTGAATCAAGAAAGCGTAAAACTTCACAGCGAAGAACGCACTATAACATTTTCCTTTGTTAACTGGTTAGTGATATTGGGCAGTATTTGGTTTGGTTTGGTTTATGGGGTTTAACGTCCCAAAGCGACTGAGGCTATGAGAGACGCCGTAGTGGAGGGCTGCGGAAATTTCGACCACCTGGGGTTCTTTAACGTGCACTGACATCGCACAGTACACGGGCCTCTAGAATTTCTCCTCCAACGAAATTCAACCGCCGCGGCTGGGATCCAACCCGCGTCTTTCGGGTCAGTAGCCGAGCACCATAGCCACTGAGCCACCACGGCGGCTATATTCGGCGGTATTTATATGGGCAAGTGGTGCTACCGGATTTATAAAGTGGTACTACATTTCAACTCACCAGTCGTCGAGACTTTAACCTAGCTCTATCTATGCACAGTTGAAAAATTAATAACAAACACTCAGTGAGCTCGGCAGCGCTTCGATGCATCGCACTCACATGGCACCCATGTTCTTCATGCAGACTGTCGTCCTTTTCCGGCTCTCGTCTTCCCTTGAGGGCGCCTCGCTGCGCGCGGACGGAGGCTAAGACCTCGGGAGACCCCCCTCAGCAGCTCACCCGTTGCTGTCCACTTTCGTGGATTGTTTACCGCCCGTTCCCGAGGACCAACCGGATAACCTATGCATCTGCAACGCTGTCCCGACAGCCCTGCCACCGCCCAGTTTACCGTCAACATTGACCGGATATCAAGCTATGGCATCGAGAGTGACGTCAAGCGCCACCGATATAAACAGCGATGAAATCAGCACACTCTTCAGTGGGCTCGGCAGCGCATCAATGCATCGTACTTATATGGCCCCCGTGTTCTTCACGCAGGTAACAAATTGTTATTCCCTGTTTGAACCCCGCACTCGTTATGCTGCGTTGATAGTGTTGCCGAGCCCACGTTGATTTTTTTGGAATCATTTGTGGTTGAACTTAAATTCTGCCTGATCTGCTCTTATTGTCGGGTGACGTAGAAGAAAACCCGGGTCCTATTAGTAATCCACTCGTTCATCCCAGACGACCTGTGATTTTTTGTCGGTTCTTGACGAAATTAGAGCCGGTCAGGCATCGCTCCTGAATGAAATGAAATCAATTCACTCAAAACGTTCAGAAATCTACCAAATGCTCGACATCAAAACAAGGCTAACAAAAATTGAAGACTGTTTTTCATCAATAGAATCCTTTCACACGCAGCTGGAGAGTGTCTAGACAGTCACAGAGCAGCATTCCGATGACATTTCTAACCTGAGCGCCCGTATCGATGACGCTGAAGACAGGAATTGACGCTGTAACCTCGTGTTTTTTGGCCTTAAAGATACTGACAGGGAGACGTGGGCTGAGTCAGAAAAGCTAGTAGTGTGGGTTTCCCAAGACCATCTAGGCTGTAGTGCCGGAGCCCACATTTTGCTGGCCGGCCTCTCTGGGAGCCAGCGCTGCGCGCCCGCCGGCGCTCAAAGCAGGCCCAGACTCTCTCGGACATGTCGCGACGTGCAGCGTGACTCATCCCGCCATGCCGGCGCCGACACGAACCCTTCCTCCTCCCCTCCTCTCCGTCGGTGCAAACTCCTCCGACGCTCGCCGGCCTCGCCTCTACCATTGGTCTAATTTGAAGGGTGGCCAGTGCCGTGACCTGTTTGGAGGATTTGAACTGCTGGCTGCCGCAACCGACACCAGCGGCTTTAAAAGCGGAGCCGCGCTGAACCCGCGCAGCAGACGGGCAGCAGAAGAGCCATCACGCCGGAGCTACGCTCGCCGCCGGGGCCACCCTTCTTCTTTGTGCTAGCCCGTGGTGCTCTTGGCCCTTGTATCATGTAAAAGCCCTTGTACATACTGTACATAAAAGCCATTTGACTCACCGTCGCCTCGACCGTTTCCTGGCTCGGACACCCAGTCCCAACAAGGCATAACACTAGAACAATCAGACATTGAGCGCGCACACCGCATAGGCACTTTTCAACCAAGCAAAGAAAGACCTATAATCGTTAACTTTTCGTTTTTGAAAGTTAAAGAACGTGCCAAAAAATGCCAAAAAATTGAAAGACTCGGGTTACGCGATTTCCGAAGATTACTCGACAAGCACCCGCAATGCTCAAAAATCCCTAATTGCTTTTGCCAAGTCCCAGAAACTAAAGTTTAAGCTTCGCCGCGATAAGATGACAATTGGCGATACTACATATATCTACGACCGAATTATGAAACAGGTAACCCCGCTGCGCCCATAGCTCCGTAAAAATCAACTCGGCAAATCAAAATAAACACCCACTGAATGTTCTGTACACCAATATCAGAAGCATTTTACCGAAACGTGATGCTCTTCATCATCTCATTGACACTACAGACTTCGACATCATTCTGCTCACTGAAACGTGGCTAGACACATCTGTCAACGACACTGAACTTCGGGCTACCTTTTCTGATTTCGATATCTTTCGTTGTGTCCGTTCGGATCGGCGCGGGGGCGGTGTCCTCGCTGCTACCAAACGTCACCTACTGTGCTCCGTTTTAAATATTAGCTCCTCTCTAGAAATTTTCTTTTTATCATGCACGTCTTCCTATCCGCCGGTAGTCGTTGGTGTGTGCTATCGTCCGCCGGACGCTGACTCTACTTTTGTAGTAAATTTTTACGACGCCCTGCATTCCATATCTTCCGTTCATCCAAATGTTCCAATCCTTCTGTTTGGCGATTTTAACTTTCCGTCCATAACCTGGTCCAATCTGGCTCACACAACGTCAAAAGATAACACAGAACGCAGCTTTGTTAACACCTTCATGACTTTTGGCTTAAGTCAACTTGTTACCACCCCTACACGCGTTATTGACCACTCTTGAAATATTTTTGATCTCTTGTTAACTTCCCATCCCGATAACGTTTCATCTCTTGTGCGCCTTCTCGGCCTCGGTGACCACGCAGCATTACACGCAACGTTTCAGTCCCAACTACCGCGAACAAAAAACATAAAAAAGACAATAACCCACTATGACAAAGGTGACTATACAAGTATCAACAATGAGCTCGTCGCTTTTAGTTCCTTCTTCCTTAAGGACTTCTCGCGGCGTTCGGTCGAATTGAACTGGTCACTCTTTAAAAACAAAATGCAGCAACTCACCGATAAACACGTTCCTACAATCGAAGTAACTGAACACTCTTCATCGCCATGGTTCAACTCATCTCTGAAACACCTTCGTAACAAAAAGAAACGTTTATTTAGAATTGCTAAACCGACTACTCGCGCTAGCGCCTGGACGAAATACTTCGAGTCTGAAAAAACATTTGTATCACTATCCGTGAAAGCAAAACGTGTATTCTACGCATCCACTTTGCCGACAATGCTCCGTTCTAACCCAAAAAAGTTCTGGAATGTTATTAACCCGAAGGTTTCGAAGCCTTTATCCTTGTTGGGCGCACACAACTGCCCAGTTACTGACGGTGAAGGCGCAGAATTGTTAAACCGCAATTTTTCCGCTGTATACACTAACGAACCGAATGATAACGTATCTGAAATGAGTTATCCTGACCACCCAACCATGCTTGACATAACGTTCGAACCGCAGGGCATTATGAAGCTTATCGAGTCACTCAAGCCCAAGTCATCAGCTGTTATTGATGGAATCAATTCTAAATACAAAAAAATGTCGCGAGCGTGCTCTTATCTCCCATATTGCAGAAATCTCTGTCATCCGGAGTTGTGTCGGCCGACTGGAAAGTAGGTAAGATTATTCCAGTTCCAAAAACAGGTCCATCTTCCTGCTGAAATTTCCGTCCTGTCTCGCTCACCAGTGTCGTTTCGAAATTAATGGAGCATATCATTTACTCTAGCACAATTAAATTCTTAACCTCGATCAATTTTTTCCATCCTAGCCAACATGGCTACGATGGACTTAAAGGACTCTCTTGCGAAATATAACTAGCATTGTTTGTTCGTAACTTAAGTTCCTCCATTGACAGTAACATTCCCGTAGGCGCAATATTCATTGACTTCGAAAAAGCATTTGGTAAGGTTCCTTACAGACGCCTCTTCACAAAACTTTCATGTTTAAACATTAACCGTTCAGTTTTGAATTGGATTCATTCCTTCCTTACTAACAGACAGCAATTCGTCTATGCGAACAAATGCTCATCCAAAATGGGCCGTGTCATCTCCGGAGTGCCTCAAGGTACTGTTCTCGGCCCTTTACTCTTCCTCATTTACATGAATGACTTATCGAATAACATATCTTCTAACATTCGTTTGTTCGCAGATGACTGTGTAATTTATCGCCCCATCCGCTGTACCACCGACGTAACCGCATTACAGAATGATCTAAGCCTTATTTAAGCTTGGTGCAATAAATGGTTAATGACTATCAATACTAACAAAACATCTCTCATGTCATTTCATCGAAAGCGCTCCTACCCATCACCCAGTTACGTCATTTTTGATTCGGCAATCACCTGTGTCGCTTCTTACAAGTACTTAGGTATTAACATAACCCACGATCTATCCTGGTCCGATCACGTATCAGCAGTCACTAACGATTCCAACCGATGTCTTGGTTTCCTCCGCTGTCACCTAAGGCTCGCCTCCACGTCTGTAAAACTCAAGGCCTACCTAACCCTTACTCGACCAAAATTAGAATACGCATGCGCTATTTGGGACCCACATCAAGCATATCTTATTAACACTCTCGAACAAGTGCAGAATCGAGCTGCTCGCTTTATCTATTCTAATTACAGCTATTTTACTAGTGTCTCTAATCAAAAGTTTCTAGCTGACCTGCCAGCTCTCATTACTCGACGTAAAATTTCTCGCCTTTGCCTCTTCCACAAATTTTTATCATTCACAGCCATTCAACTCCGCCATCCAGCCTTCTCACAGGACCTCGCAACGTGTCAGCCCCACCAAAAGTGTTTACCCACAATCTGCCCATACTTCTGCGCATCTTTTTTCATTCTTCGTCTAGACTGCAAAAGGCTGGAATGATGTTCCCGTTGACGCCGTGCGCCACTCCAAGCCACAATATTTCAAGCCATCTATCGAAACATTATTTTTTTCTTGTAATAAGTGATGTATCTCTTTTTTTTGGTTGTTTCCTTCAGTAACAACTTTACCTCTCATGTAACACCCCGCATCTGAGGCCTTTGAGGTGTATTTTAAATAAATAAATAAAAAAGAGTAAACCTTCGTACCCTTCAAAAACTTGGCAATAATGGGAACGACACCTGGACTTGGACACCTTCAAAGACTCAACTGTTTTCTAGATGCCACAACTATCAATAACAATTGCATCCATAGGCAAATAATTGTAGCAGGGTGGATTCGGTAGAAATTATCCGTCGTAAAAGACAAAATCCTCGAAATATATATTATTCAAAATATTTGGACATTTAGGCTCAGCGATAGAAACTCTGCTAGAGGCAGTTATTGTTACTGAGGTCTTTCACGAAGGGTTAACAACGCGCCAGAATTTTTTAGGGTTATCACGGAGGATGCGTGGTAGTGTGGTCTGCGTGAAATAACGTTTTGCTTGTTTCAGTGCCAGTATATGCACGAGATCGTTAATGTTAAAGTAGTTTTAAAGAGTGTTGTAACCTAGGGTTAATTTCATGCCCTACGCGGTGAAATAATTTGATGAATTCAGAAAACGAGAACGAGAACTGCAATTTTTATTTCTTATTAGGTCAAACACTTCTAAGCGTACAGTGGAGTAAAAGAAGAATACCCCAAAGTCCTCTATCTGACTTCTAATAATGGTGCTGAAAATTTATTTGTAAAATTCACAATTGTTTGATGAACTTTAGCCAAGTTACGTAAAACGTCCTTCATGTACCTTCATAAAACAGATGCCTGATAACAAGCTATCATTCATACGGCAGTCTTTCACTGCCTACAGATGCTCAGGGAAATGTATTATTTTCATGAATTGCTTAACTCTCTTCATAATGACAGAAGCCTTCTAAAGGAAACAAACTTCCATTGACGGTTGGGTGAAATTTGAAAATAAAAAGCTCATTAGACTCACACTAAGTTAAGCATTGTGACGACAAATAATTGAGAAACCTTTCCAAACCTTGTGCTCTCTATCCGTCATAAAAGTTCGCTACGCAGTGTATACATGCAATCAAGGACTATTCTGTTTGGTGTTTTCTTTTTCTCGTTTAGTGGCATGCTACTTAGCTGGAAAAATCAGGGCCTCAAATGCACTTTATTGCAATCACACATCTGTGATCTGTTACATGTTCCATTAGAAAGAACTCTAAGCCAGAAGTTAAAGACTACAGTTGGAGAAATAAAGGGGGTATTTTATCATTTCGGTAAAATGTTTTATCGCTGCTTCCGAAAACATTTTATTAGGTCAAACTTTCATGGGCTAAAGCAATGTAAGGGGCTCCTATTTGTTGGGACCATTTTTTTCTGAGCTTACTGAAAGGAATATGGTCTAGTTTTCAGGCATCACGTGCCCCATTAATGCACCGTTATGTCATAGGGAACAGCAAAGGGGCTAAAACTATTATCCATTATTAGCCAAGCTTCTCAGCAAATATTAGCATAAATCTCTAAAACTAAGGATGAATTTTTCTTCAATGTGTAAATGACGGAAGCCAACAGTGACCGAAACCAGGGAACACAAAGCATTTTTTTTTATTTTCGTAGTTTTATCAGTGGGAAATTAATAAAAAGAGAAGAAAAATAACCCCATACCGGCGGTGGTATCCAAACCCACAACCTCCGAATTTCGCGTTTCTGCTCTAACAACTGATCTACCAGCGCCATCCTCATTCATTGCGGCGGATTTAATACGTCCTGTATTACCGCAAGTTCTACGCAGGAACTTGGTTGAACTGTGAGGGCAATCTGTGCGAGCACCCTCTTATTCTACCTACGGCATCAAGACTGCCAGAATCGAGGCCTTCATTAGCTAGTGAGCAGACACAGGAACGAAAAAGAGGGGCTCGTTTTGACATAACTCAAGGAAGCCAGCACTTACTGAAACCAGGCTATAGGGGACGACCTTTTTACTTTTGTAGTTTTATCAATAGGAGGTTAATAAACGCACAAGAGAAAACAACCACGTGCCGCATAACATAAATGACGGACGTCAACGCTCACCGACACCAAAGGGCAGAGGGGATGTTTTTTTTAATTTCTGTAGTTTTATCAATAGAATAATGCAAGCAAAATAAAAAAACAACCACATGCCGCTCGTGGGATCTGAACCTACGATCTCAGAATTTCGCGGCGGCGACTACCTTTTGGGCTACGCAATGACTCTCAGACTTTGCAAAGAGTTCTCGACTCGTTGAGTTCCAGTTGTAATTGCCTACAGAGGGGGGATCCGACTGTGCGGCCTGCTAGAGGGGGCGGACTACGACACTGAAACGTCCCCTGAAAACCGTCGATGTTGTGGAGTACCGGCACAGTAAGCCCGGGTCATCTCGCCGTAAGCCACGTTCTTGGTTTGTGGCCCGGTCAGCCCAGCCTTGAACACTCCCTCCTCAGTAGGAGAGGAGCACGCTAGGGGTGGTGGTGTGACACTTTTATTAGAACATCCCTTCTATTAGGCGTTCAATAGGTCCTGGGCCAAGGCGACGAGGGCACGTTGCAGCTTCAGATCCAGGGAGGCGAGCCAGATGGGCCACGGTGGGGGGAAAAGGATAGGCGGGGTCTGGAAGGCTGCGTGGCACTGTGTAAGGTAGTGTTCTATGTCTGTATATGTGTGTGGACTGAAAATAAGTGCATGGTTGGTTGGTTAGAAGCACAGATGGGTCCCCCGGAGATGTTAGGTCATGGTGCCGTGGGCCGGTGGGCCATTAGGCTGACGACCTAACCCTCTACTGGCCGGATCACATCAAACATACTTCCACTTCCGGTGTCTGAAAAACCGCGAAAAGCAGTCGATGGCTATTAGCTGGCAGGTCGGAAACAAACCCCGTCGAGGAGGGGCCCCAGGTAGCTGACCCCGAGTTAGGTTCCCCTGTCTCCGGCGGCCAGAGCCCGTTGCGTTTGGTGGGTGGTCGAGCATCCCGTGAGCCGGCCGCACCATTGGGCAATCTCGATGTTCTTCATGTCTTGGCCAGGCTGCCCAGAAATGTAGCCGAGATAAATGAAGGATCAGATCAAACAACTCGCTTTCCCCATTCCCGCCCTAAATCCCATAACCAATTTCCTGACAACCATTCACCCCATCCATTTTGACTGTCCTTTCCGCTACTTCCCAGGGGAGAACACGCCCGCTCCCCCGGCTGTGGGTCGCTACAGTAGCTTCGCCCCCCCCCTTTTCTTCCTTTTTCCCCACCTACGGGTGGTAAAATTATCATTGCCCACGGGCCTTTTCTTTTATTTTCAAATTGGATTAATCCTGTTGAACATATGTGATGCCGGCAGGGTCTTATTATTTTTGTCTCTTTAGGTTGCCCCTACCTAATATATGTAACTGCCTACATAGACGGCGCTCTTGTCACGAGTCCCACTGCGCAAGATCACAGGGGCACCTCCGCGAACTTTTACAAGACCTGCAACAATTTGGCCTAGTTGTGAACGCCGAAAAATGTGCCTTCTGGTCTTCCGAGCTCTAGTTACTGGGCCACCACATCTGAGCTTTGGAAATTCGTCCTTAGCCTTCCCACGTCCAGGCCATGAAACACTTCCCAGCACCCATTAGCCTCCACAAGTTGCTCGAGTTCCTGAGACTGGTGAATTTCCCATGGTGATTTATTCCCTACTTTGCAGAGCTCGTGCACCCCCTTGCCGACCTTTGCGTGACCAAGAATTGATCATCCGCAACTGCTTCGTCTCCCGAAGCTCAAGCCGCTTGCATGACTGATAAACAGACGACTGGTGAGCCCACTAGCATCAAGGTGGACGCCTTCAGCATGATTTCTTCTCTCAGAAACTCTAACCTCCTCATACCGGCTACAACGTTTTGGCCGTGAGTTCTGTGCCATTTTTTTTCACCATCAAGTACTTCCGGCACTTCTTGGAACGCGAGAATTTACAAACTTCTCGAAGTATGTTGCACGCGAGCTTCGTCAACTGGGCTATACATGGGAGTTACGACAGATATCAGACGTGTAAATTTGTCCGACAACGAGGCAGCTGGCCCAATTTCTCGCATCGCCTCCATCAGGGCTTCACCGTCTGCCGTAGACTAGTAACATCTGGTTCGGGCGCAGCTGCCAGAACTTGAGCTGCAAGCATTGTGTGACCACCGCCGTCTCCTACGTCGATAGCTCATATCTCACCTGTTTGTGTCCGGATCGCTCTGCTGCTTTATTTTTCTTGACATTAAACAATGCTACATATTTAGACGAATACAAACATCGACATGACAGGACACGGGTGCTGACTCGGGTTCGCGGGGCACGGGTGCTGCTAGCCTTTCTTGCCGCCTGGTTACCGTTTTGAGTTTTCAAGAGTAGAAGCACGGGAGAGGTGGTTGTTCATGATAAGGGTAGACACAGCGTGAAAGGACAGACGAACATAATAACCGGACACACACAGCGCTGTCACTGACCCCGTCCATCTCGAGGTAGTTGTACCGCTTCCTCCGTTCCACGGCTGCCAGCAAATTCTCAGTGATTGGCCGCATCACTCATTGGCCTGAAGCTGCGCCCACTCCAGACTGAAGTGCCGAAACAGTTACTAATGCTTTTGTTTGAACATGGTTTGGTTTATGCGGCTTAACGTCCTAAAGTGATTCGGGCTCTGATGAACACAGGATAATTCGGCCACCTGGAGTACTTTCATGTGCACTATCGCTAACGTACATGGGCCTAAAATATTTCGACTCAATCGAAATGCGACCGCAGCGGGCAGGGTTTCAACATGGGTTGCGCTCTTCGGTTGCCCCTAAATTGTCACAACAGAGAGAAAGGACAGACCATGGCCGGCAGTTTGAATGTGCCCTCTTCATTTATTCCAACCAAATGCTTAACACTGCAGTAACTCCGCATACCATCCCTGTGCGAACGGCATGGTCGAGCGGTTCCATCGCCAACTCAAGGCTGCCCTCACTGCCGGCAGGGACAGAGAACACTGGGGTGACCACCTTCGTAATGTGCTGCACGCTCTGCGCACCTTCGTACGTCGAGGCTTAGCCTGCTCAGCACCCACGCTCACCTTCGGCGAGCCTCTGCGGCTTCCCGGAGGCTTGAATGACTCTTCGGTTCCCTCACCGCAGTTTCATCAGTGCCGCCATCAGCTACTAGACTGCATTCAGCCCCAGCGCCCGATTCCGCCTCGATCCTCTGACCACCTCATCTTCGTGGATGTAGATGTTGAGTCTTCGGTGCTTGCTTTCCTGAGGTGTGACGCTGAGAAGGTGCCTCTTGCACCTGCATACGACGGGGGGAGCCGCGTCCTTCACATGAAGGCTAGATCTGAAACCTTACTAATGTCACGAAAAGGTCATGATGATCGCTGAAGCCTTCTACCACGAGATGCCTCCCAGTTAGCTACTAATCTCACCGGCATATCCGGGGCTCAGACAGTCGTCAAAGCACCACATCTCTGTCCCATCGGCGTGTCCATTTTGCAGTTCCCTCTGGCCGGGGGGGGGGGGGCGTTTAGAGCACACTTATGCCGCACCACGGAGGTGCTAAGAACGGCGCTCACAGAAGAAGCCTTGGTGCCACCTGAGAAACCTGAAAGAGGAATAAAAAACTTGGAGAGCACTGCAGACTGCTGCATTGAAGAAATGCGACAGCATTTGCGTTTCACTGTCAGCACCTCTTCTTTGCCAGCCGTCGTTGTCACGTGACACTTCTCACGTGACCCTTGAATGACGTCGGCAACTTCTTTTGCAAGTCATTGTTGTCATGTGACGCTTATCACGTAACCTTTGCATAACGTCAGCCACTTTTTTGCAAGTAATCGTTTTCTAACATCAGTACACATCCCCAACACATTCCCAACATCCCCAACCACAACCCCCCCCCCCCCCCCGCCACTCCCCCAACCAAAATGCGTTCAATTGGTGCCCCTCTAACACGCTTGAACAAAAGATCCTTGGTGGCAGGACACGACAATCTTTACTTTATGAGCGCAGTCATGCGAATACAAAGCAGATTTCGGGAATGATGTCCAATCGGACTCTAGTGACAGGTACTGGCGCAATAATGTCCGTATTAAGGGTTTATGCTACGCGGCGTTGTTTAGCGGTACTCCTGATAGACAAAATTTGGATGTTATCGTGCATTTATCATCTCTGGTGATGCATATATCAGAAGAGGACTGTACAGTTATTAGCGCCTCGCTAAAGCATCAGGAGGTAGCACTAGCTATAGATCTCTTACCTCTCTGAAAGCACCTGGTCCCGACGGGATTTCGAGCGAATTTTATAAAGCATTGAAATCCAGTCTAACTCCCATCCTCCTGCAGGACTTCATGATGGCTTTTGATGCAGAGGCGCTTTTACAGTCTTCTACGAAGAGTCACAAAGTCTTTAATTCCAAAAAGTACCGATGAAGAAAAACTGCGTTCAGCGGAGGGCTATAGGCCCATCACGTTGGCAAATGTGTATTAGGAAATTTTCGATAAATTTTCTGAAATCGCCTACAATTCGCAATGTCGGTCCTCATTGGCCCTCACCAAATATGCGGATTGAGAGGCCACTCAATTCAAAGTGAGGTACATACTGCGCGTACAATTCTCGGAAGTTGCTCCTGCAGCATGCTCTCATGCAGTTTGCTTTGCTTCATGATCGATCTTGCGAAGGCGTTTGACCGTGTTCGCCAATCATTCGTGTTTTTCCTTCTAGACGGAGCAAATGTTGGGCCTAATGGAGTTAAAGGGGTGCCACTTTGCTACAGCAATTGTTCGACTCGCTTAATTGGTATTGGTCATTTGGCAAAACCTGTGCCAATCCGCTCCTCTGTGAGGCAAGGCTGCCTGATATCCCTGCTGCTTTTTGCCCTTTATCTTGACAGCTTTCTTTAATTGTTCTTTGCAACAGTAATATTCATGACTACTAGATCTGTTTTGGGTGATGAAGTCAGAGCGCTTGCATATGCTGGCGACCTTGTTTTTTAGTACTTTGACAAGCACAGCACTGACAAAGTTGTATCGACAATAGGTCAATTTGGCACCGTCTCTGACGCTCAGATGAATCGCTCCAAACGTTCTGGCCTGTGGTTAGGTCCATGGGATACACCACCACACTGTTAGGCCGGTATAGATTAATTCTGTGTGCAGCTTAAATATCTAGGCGTTCCACTTCGTGCATTTAAGTCAAGTGCACATTACTCGAAGAAGGGAGTGCGGGCCATCGAGGATTATTCTGAGGTTTTCCCACATTGACTTTCAATTTTTGGCCCTACTCAGGCCTGTGTCACCTTTCTGTCAGCAGAAATTTATTACGTACTCCAGGTCTTGCACTGCGCTAGGCATTACATCCAGCGTTTTCATTGAATATTTGCGACTTTTATTCGGGCACCTAATTTCGAGCCGATGCGACGTGACAATTGCTTCACAGGATTTCACTTAGTTCACCTGTATGTAATGCAGTTAGTTACCCGTATCTTCATTTTTCGTGATTGTTTCCATCAGTTTGTAAGAGCATTCTTGCAGATTTCTTTCGTGATCCTGTTCCCAAACTTAGTGCTTACTTCAAATTTTACTGAGCTTCCCTCTTTACTGGGCTTTATGCCGGAAGTTTGTGCCTCTGTGGGGTTTTTGACACCTAGGTTCTTGAATGAATGCCTATATGCTGTCTCGCGTACCGCGTACCAGACCGGCCGTGGCGAAACTGGCTTGACACCGGAAGTAGGCAAGCCGAGCCGATAGACCCCCAATGCGTGACGTTTTCATAGGCGGGGGTAGCAGAGCATAGTCCAGCCCTGTTTTTTTTTTTAGACGAAGCTTTGCCGGGGATGAGTTCAGGGGAGATAAGAGCGGAAAGGACGATGGTAGGTTAGTCCCAAAGCAACTTAGGCTATGAGGGACGCCGTAGTGAAGGGCTCCGGAAATTTCGACCACCTGGAGTTCTTTAACGTGCACTGACATTGCACAGTACTCGCGCCTCTAGAATTTCGCTTTCACCGAAATTCGGCCGTCGCGGCCGGTGTCGCACCCGCATCTTTCGGGTCAGCAGCCGAGCGCCGTAACGACTGAGTCACCGCGGCGGAGTACAGGAGGAGCATCATTTTGATGCGAAAGCAACACTACGCTAGTCGCCGAGCCATTTCGCAGAGCTCTCGAAAGGCCAAGCTGCGCTAAGCGCGAGGAGCGGCTGACGTCACACGGCGCACAGCTGGCGCGCCGGGGCCACCACCGGAGCCGCCGCCGCGCGCTCTCCATCGCCTCGCCGACAGTCTCCCTCTCTCTCCCTCTGTGATGCGCAGTAGCGATTGCGCATCGCCATCTGCGTGGTTTGTGGTGTATATCAAACTAGCAGTGGCTAAGCTCTGCTTTGCCAGGATATACGTAGCGTGAGGTAAGGGCGAGGAGTCCACATCTCGGTGGACACCTGAACCAGAGGGAAGGCGCATAACTTCCCTCTTGGAAGAGTGGACACGTCAACCATGCTTTAAGCTAAGTGGCGGTAGTGACAGGTGCGCGCTGCATGCGTTGGCATTCGCAACGTTGCGTCAGAAACGTGCAGCTGAAGCCATAGACCGCCGCCGTTCGTTGTGGTCATTGGCGTTGGCGTTGACCACGTTTTACATTCCGATAATTTTAAGGAAAGGAAGAGCGCATAATGACTGCCTGAGTCAGTGGACGCCTGAATCGTGCTTATAGGTACGTGGGGTGATGAGAGAGAGACGTGAGCTCAACGCATTGGCAAGATTGTTCCAGAAACGTGGCGCTGAAGCCAAAGGCCATCGGCGTTGATTGTGTTCATTGGCGTTGTCGTTTTACACTCCGATAGTTTTAAGCAAAGGAAGGTGAGCGCGCGCGGTGAAGCACGCCAACTGTGCATAGTGACGTCCCTTGCTCCTCGCGCATGCGTAGTATGGTCGTGCAAGAGCACGCGAAACAGCGAGACTGTGGGCGATGTAGCTCACGCAACAATATATGGCTACGCGCAGATGTTGCTTTCGGAATCCTCCAGGTTTAACCAGAGCTAAGCCACAGCCAATTTTTTAATCACCGATATCTTGGGTGTTAATGAGGCTGCACATCATATTTTTGCGGTGAGGTGACGTGTGGTGGAATACGGACAGTTGGGGCGCTTTTCCTAACCTTGGTTTTTTAGCTTTTCACGGCCTCTTGAAGCGAGCGCGCTAACCCTGTCCAAGTGACAAGCCCCCGCTTTCAGCACAGGCCTCAAAGCGAGTTAGCACTTTTCTCTGTGAATAACGCGCGCGGCCGCACTGATACGTGATAGCCAAGGCGCCGAAGCCCGATCGAGCCGACCCTCTTATTGTCTTTTATTGTTGTTTGTTGTGAAGAAAGGTGACCAGTTGGCCGGAATTGAGGGGTCCTTGCCAATACACATGAGGCACATTTCAAATAATGATGCTATTATTGTGCACTGGAAACCAAGCCAAATACACGCACAAGGCTGCTGCTTCAGTCGTGGCACGTTCAGCAAATGCCGGGAAATATTTAATCGCTCCCTCGGAAACATTCGCCCTTCCAAGATCTGCAGCTTAGGTTCAATGACCTCACGGTTAAATATATGTGTGTTTAAAAGCCAGGCTTTCTGCAACTCGCCTGCTGCCACTCACCTGGTGCCACAACTTGATGAAGAAACCGAGTAAGGTTGCGAAACATCCAAGTTTTTATGCAAAAACATGGTTGGCATTCATTTCTCTCTTAAATTTGCATCCGAAATCAGACAGACCTGTGTCAACCACTTTCATTTTAATCACTTAGCTACGATTAAACGAGATGCCGCATGTCAGTGGCTTCGATGCTTGCTTGCTTGGGCCCGTCGAACCGAGTCTTGCTGAGCACGCCTCAGGTGGTCTGGCCGCGTCTAAGCTCAGGAGGGCGACACATGCTCTCCTGAGCTTAGACGCAAGGCTCGTTTTAAAATTTTATTATATCAGAAAGCTATCCGAACGGTGTGTCAGTGACACGTCGGTACACATACTCAGCTGAATGTGCTTTTTTAGATTCGTTTTTTGATTAACTCGTTTGCTTGACGGATGTGCATTATCTGTACCTCTCTACGCGCATGCTCTTCATTCCCTTCCTATATATCCCCTGCACTTCAGCATGAATAAACATTTGGTAGTTAGCGCTCGTGAACGTCTCTGTGTCTCTTACTTAGTCCCTTGTCTGTTTTTTTTTTGCGCTGAATTCTATTTAACATGCTTCACCAACTAGCCCGCCAGCCTGCTCTCCTGACACATGCTTGAGCCTGTATAAAGGGTCTGCAGGGGCTGAGCATGTGTCTGCATTTAGAAGAAAGGCTTCTTGGCAATGGTGACACACATCTCATACGCGAAAAAATTGAAGAAACTGTATAATGGTTCCGACGTGCCTTTTTGACAGAAATCTCTAGAGATCGCATTAAGGACAAGCTCTGCAAGCAGCTGCTCTGACGAAAGTGTTTCGAGCAGAGTACGCTTGCTTTGGTCGGCTTGAATTCTCCCTCGTCACAGCAGCGAGCACCTGCGCTGCGAGCTTAAGATCTTGTAGAAAACAGTGGGAGATGACATAGTCAGGGCCGTAATTGTTCGTGGACACGACGCAGAGCAGTACCTCTTGTTGAACCTGATGCTCAAGGTCAGCTGACAGGCTTCGTACGTCGCAACACCCGCAATGCGAGGAACAGCGCACGCAGCACGAGAACACAGCACGAGAACAACACTCGCTGAAAGCTCGCTCGGCTGCGTCGCAGTATCCCCGACTCCGCAAAGCGACGTCACGTTGGCCGACATGGACGAGGTTTCCCTCTCCACTGTTCTCCTCTCCTGCGCTCGCGCGGGACTCGGGAGATTTAAACATCGCGCTTTCAATTGGTGATTGCGCTACTGTTTTAGCCAAATTCTAAGAAGTGACTTCACAGACGTGATCAGCAATGAGACTACTTCAAAACCCTAGAAGGTTAGCTGATTCGAAAACCGCCTCAGTATATCTTTAAACCTTTTTTTTAAGAATACTGCAGTCTCTAACTGGTGTCTTCAGCAGGAGTGGTGATGCGAACCAAACCACTGATACGAAGGCAACAACAGCAAATTTTCGCACATTCATACTTTTCAAACATTCAATAAATTTGTCTACAACAGTAATCTCAACATTTTGAGGTAACTTGTTCCACGTAGAGTATTTGGGAAGCAAGAACATATAAATACATCAGTGTAAGCTTGGTATTTTTGTATAATTATCCTGTGGCTAAAAGAGGTGTTTAAAAACGGTAAACTGGGCTAGTTGGTAGGAATTCATACTGAAAACTGCGCAAAAAACAAACTGCGCATAGATAGTCTGCGCCCGTGTCGTACCTTCTCGTTCTGTGTCTTCGTTTTTTGCGCAGTTTTCAGTATGAAGAGGTGTTTGCTCATGACACAGGGATAAGGTAGTGAGCCTTATCTATTTGCATCTTAATGTACAAACGATACAGAAACTGAAGCCTGTACTTTGCGCATCAGGATAAAAATGTCCCAACACCCAAGAGATTCATCATACCCTGATACATTATCTGACCTCCTGTAGCAGTTGCCAATAAATCAAACTGGTATTCTTGGGACTTTTTCCAACTAGATTATATTTATATATATTGGATATGTTTGTTCCATCTTAAAGATGGTGTAACTATACACCTAGGTATTTCACAGTTCAGACCCCTTCAAAGACTGTGCCACCCTTACCATATGTGCTTTGTAATGCTAGTGTCTTATTTCATATGCAGGGAATATAGCATTTTCAATTGTTTACAATAATTTCACTTTTTTTGTGCCAGTTGTGATGCTTACTAAGATTGGAATTAAGGAGTTGACTATGTGGTGATCTGACTGTTGTAATCAGTGTGCAACTTCCTGTGATAACTAGATTCATTTTGTCAAGTAATTTTTGAGTAACTTTACTGGAAAACAGCAGAATGTAGATTACCGGTAGGATATCTGTCTTTCTTTGTGCAGGGTCAGTATTACTTCCTCCTTGCTCTTTCATGCAAACGCCTGTTTCAAACTTAAATTTGTAATTGAAGGAATAACAGGACCAAAATGTATGCTGCCAGTTTAACTTGGGGTACGTAAACATTATCTAGACTGGAACTACATTACTTTGTGGAAAGAACTATCACAGGGCCATCTGCAGCATGCAGGTGATGGTGAGTTTCAACGCCACAGCTTCCCAACAGAGCACATGTGGGCTAGCCCCACCCACGTCTAGTCTTGCGCAGCATTGGCTGTGTCCAGGGAAAAGGGGATCCTTGTGATTGAGCCAATGCCAAGTGTTTGGGCTTTTAAGGCCCCTCAGCGGAGGCAACAAACCATTTTGACCTTTGCTTCCCATAGAGAGCACTTCCAGGCTGACCCGACCGGGGAAAATCGGCAGTTGCCTTTTACTGTCTTCCTCTCCATCTTTCACTTTTATATCTTTATCACCACTTTCCTGTCTCCTCCTCCCTTCTTGGTTTTCTTTTTTCATGAAGGTTAAGGTTAACCTTGTGCGGCTAACTACCCTGTGTTACATGCTTAGGTTATTGTTGAGGCGTATGGCTGGCATGGTCAGGACATGCTGGCAAGTTCCTGTCTTGTCTTTTTGCTGGGCTACTTGGCGGGCGGCACCCTTGCAGCCAAATATTGCATGTACCGTAAAAACCCGCGTATAATACGAACCCGAATATAATACGAGGCTAAGATTTAGAGACGCGAAATGGGAAAAAAAGTTTCACCCGCGTATAATACGAGTAACACAAGCTCATAGAAGACATTTATTCAAATCGCATCCCGCACTTCACTTCAATTACTTTGTTCTTCAGTAGCGCTTTCTTCGAACATTTCTTTGTCCGACAAATCATCCCAAATGTACTCATCTTCCGTGCCATCGAGGGCGTTCGAGATGCCGCACTTCTTAAGCCCGCTTCAGCCGCCCGGTTGGCGTCACTGCAGGCTCACCTGAGCGCATCCACTCTGCGTAGCACCGCCTGACTGCGTCCTTGAACGGTTTGTTTACACAACCATCAAACGGCCGCGAAAGCTTTGTCGCATTCCGCTGCACGCGAAAAGGGCTTCTTTCTGTTGTGGCCATCCACGAATGCTTCCTTCGACGACACCAAACTGCCTCCCGGCCGCACCGTTGCCGATGTTCTCCGCAGCCAAAATCGCTTGAAAGTAGCCGAGTACTGTTTTCGAGACCGTGACATCGTGCTCTCTAAAACAATATCCACTTCACGAAGCGTGCCTTACATGCTAGCACGTGTGTTGTCAACAGGCGCACGGCACACCGTGACCCCCCGGCGCACCCAACGGATCAACAAAGAAACGACGTCGTGACGTCGTTTGTCGAGAGTAACGAAGCCAAGCCGTAGCCACGTGCCAATAGCGAAGCGAAGCCATAGCCACGCCGCAAAAACGAAACCAAAACATCGAGCAACTTCGAAAATTTTTGTTCGGATCCGCAAATAGTACGAGGCGGAAATTTAGGACGCTAATTATGGGAAAAAACCTCGTATTATACGCGGGTTTTTACGGTATTTTATGGCTCCTTCAACCAATGGCCAATTGGCCTCTTGAACAGAGGGCAGGCCAAGGTAATTTCCCAATTCAAAAAACAAAGAGAGACTATTTCCGAAGTACCATGTGGTACTTAGCGAACTAGAACAAAAATCTACCAGAGTACTATCCCCCTTCATTGACGCTCGGGTCCAGGCTACAAGGTTAGAAAAGTACCCAATGAAGATCCCCTTGGTTGAAATGAAACACGAGATGCAGCCCCACAAACCCTCAAACACTGGATCATTCAGAGATTCCCCTTTCTATAACAGCCCGCCGATCCTTAAGCACTCTCTATGGAGTGGTCTAAACTCTCTTTATCCATATCACAGAGGAAGGAATGCTGGGTGGTCTCAAGGGCTGAAAGGTGACAAACCTTCATCGAATTAAAATCGGGAAAGACAACAAAGGAAGAGCAACGAAGTACCTTGCCGTGATTTTCAACTACAGTACACTCCCCCAATCATTAGAAGTAGGCTACATGAAAATTCAGGTCCATCCATACGTACTCAATCCCCATAGCTGCTTCAGCTGGCAAAGATACTGTCACATCTCACAAAGTTGCCATGGTCACCAGACCTGCACGAAATGTGCTGCAAAAGATGACGTTTCCGACAACTACAAAGCAGTACCACACTGTGCAAACTGTGAAGAAGGGAACCCCACTTTCTCCGGGTCCCTCCCAACCTGGAAGAAAGAGAAAGAAATCATAATTATAAAGACTAAGAAAAATATTTTTTCAAAGAAGCACAAAACCAATGCACACAGGCATTCTTGTTCTGTGCAAAAACAAATTTTTGGCCGATCTGCGGGAGAGGGGGGGGGGGGGGTAGCGAGCACACCAGAATCCGGCCACTGCCTAGCCAAAAGGCCAGGCCATCCATGCCCCCGGTAGAGGCAGCTAAGGCTGCCCTGCTTTGAAACAGGGCCTGTCAGACCTTGAGTCAGCAACACGCAAGGCTTCCTCTCATTGAGAGGCGCCTATAATCGGTATACCCATGGCTCCTCCGTGGACCTCCAGTGCTTCTAGTAAGGTGATAAACATAACATCAAGCCTGCCTCCACCAAAGCGGCAGCATAGCCCACTTGAGCAGACGGTGAGGAGGTGAAGACTGCAGGTCGAATTTACGCATTAAAATTCATGAGTTTAAGAAAAGAAATATACGAGGCGGCATTTGCAGGAGGAAAATCTAATTAAAGTATTGAAATGAAATGGGGGAAAAAAACAAGACACAAGAGAACCAAGAGGAAAAACAAAAGGAAAACAAAACTCTCGAGAGAAGACAGTCAAAAAGGAAACTCACACTTAAATTTCTTTGTGTCCCACTGATGAGCCTGGTGCGTCGATCGAGGATGCATGGCTGGGCGTCGGGGCAGACTTTGGCACGTGTGTCGGGTTCCCTTCGTTGACACCCGGTTGGCGGCGCTCTCCACGGCGGCCTCAACGCTGCCGTAGAAAATAGCGTCTGTGTGCTCCGGGCATGGCCCTCAGGTCCGGTAGCCCAGGTACGCCACGGAGATGTCAGAGGCGGCCCGTGTCGAGAAGCTGTCGGCTGGGCGGGAAGAGAGGCGCCTGGATGTGACGGCCGAGGCTCCCGACGACGGCTGTCCGGGTCTGGTCACCCGGACTTCTGCGGCTGAGGCCCAAGCCTGGTAACTCGGGGCGCCAGCAGAACAGATGATGATGATGATGATGATGTCCTCGGGCTGAATGGCACATACTCACGGGTCCACCTCCGTCGCCGACCGCCGTCTTCCTCTTCTCTCCCGCACGTTCTCTCTGCCACGTAATCCTTTCCTTTTCTTCTTCGTCCGCTTCCCGTGCGTCTTCTGTAGCCGCAGCGTGGCGCTGGCTCCTTGCACAGACAAAAAAGAAAAAAAAAACGTAATGGGACCCACAAAAAGAACCTCAGTTTTGGCTATATCCCCCCAAAATCTTTAAACATAGCATTCCTAATTCATTGGAACTGTTATGGACTACTCGAGAACAACAGTGAGCTGAAATATCTTTTAAACTCACTTTCCCCTGTGGCTTTATGCTTACAGGAAACCAACTTGAATCCTAAACACAAGAGCATTTTAAGAACTATAAAGTCTTTTGCTGTGACAGAGAGCAAGCAAAGAGGCTCCCGCAGGTGCTGCTGTTGTCGTCCACATTGGTACTGCAACTCGCGAATAAAACTGCAGACTAGACGAAGCTGTTGCAGCCACAGTTCTTCAATTTAAAGTATCACAATATGCTCTATATATCTTTAGCCAGACCTAACAATAACGCATCACAACTTAGCACATTTAAAACAGCTACCAAAGCCCTACCTGGTAGTCAGGGACTTCAATACCCACTCCGCTCTTTGGGGAAGTGAACAAACTGACACTTGAGGTCACATTTTAGGAGGTTTTATTCTGTGCAATAATGTCTTCCTGCTTACAGCAGGAAAGCACACGTACTGCTCCCCGAGCACCGGAAAAACGAGCTGCGTAGATTTGTCCTTTAATTCAACATGTGTTCTGGGCAACCCATATGGCATTGATCATCTGCCTGTCATTATCAGCCAGTCATTCTTACCGCCAATCATTCAGAGTAAATCGCTTCGATGGAAGCTGCATTTAACCGTCTGAGGATGGTATAGAGAAAAAGAAACAATGTTTTCAGGTAATCTTGGGGTCAGTGAACTGAATGAACTGTTGACAGCTTATATCCTGGCAGCTGTACAGTTAGCTGTTCCTCAGTCCTCAGGAGTGACGAAGCAAAACCACAAAGTGTGATGGATACAAGGATGTAGGAGGCAAAAACATGACAAAATAAACCATAACATGTGTTTCACAGATATCCAGCGCAGGAAAACCTTCTTAAAGTTAAAAAAAGATAGAAATAAACTAGAGTTAAATGTTAATAAAACAAAGCTTATTGTATTTAAGGCACCTAACAAGCCTGATAACAGTGAAATTAAGCTTACATTCAGAAATAGCGTAATTGAGCGTGTTTCTTCCTACAAATTTTTAGGCATAATCTTTGAAGAACACTTGAGTTGGACCCTGCATATTAATAAGATTCATGCCAGCATATCAAGGTCATTATGTGTATTATATAAAATTCGAGACCTTGTTCCAAAATGGCTGAAGTGGCAATTATATTATACCCTAATTCAATCACATCTTCATTATTCTTTACTTGTTTGGGGAACTACAACGAAAACTAACCTCACGAGGCTGATAACATTACAGAAAAAAGCAATACGATATGTCGAAAACCTTGCATACAATGATCATACAGGTTTGTACTTCTCAAAGAATTCGATTCTAAAAGTCAACGAATTGTTTGAGTTGAAACTGCTTTCTTATGTGTTTAACGATTTCAAACATCATCCCACTAAATATGTTCACTTAAACTCTAGTAGTGACGCGCCTTATAAATTAAGACACGTCAGTTACAGAGTACCACTCGTAAGGACTAACTATGGAACCGAAATGTTTTCATATTTAATTCCCAGTCTTCTAAATAAACATACACAGGCCATAGAAATTATTCAGAAATCTGTTTCCCAAAAGTCTTTCAATAGAAATGCTAAAGCTTACCTCCTTTCTAGTCCGAATGATTAAAGGGTTGTTCACGCAGAAATTCTTGATGTCCCTGTTTTTCCGTCAACTCAGTGAATTCTCGTGTTTTTCTTATTATGATGTGCCTTGTAAATATTTACTTTATAATTATGTCATTGCAAAAGTATGCACCTTACTCCTAGTTTTACCTTGTATAATTATGTGTTTTTTTGTAATGAGAATGTATGAAGTTCTTGCTTCTTTTGCCGCTTGTCCTGAGCATTGTGTCGGGTGCTTTGGCCCCGTCAGGCAGAGTGCATCTGCCTTTTGCCCCTGTATCCGAGACCTTGTATCCGAGACACCTTGTTGTCTGAAATAAAGATCGATCTGTCCGTCCGTCCGTCCGTCCGTCTATCTATCTATAACATGGTGTGTCCGCAAGAACGCTGAAAAAACGTAATGGCAAACTTTTTGTCATCCCTAACCAGCTAAACCACGCCGAAAAAACTATGGGAGCAGGTTTGCAAACATAACGGCTCCTACTCTCCATTGACAGTTCCTGTCTTGACAACTCCTTTCACGTAAACAAGTATAGAGGTTGGTTGGTTTATGGGGTTTAACGTCCCAAAGCGACTGAGGCTATGAGAGACGCCGTAGTGGAGGGCTCCGGAAATTTCGACTCTTTAACAGGTCACCATATGTATAATAAATAATGCACACAGAGAATTGAAGATTGATCTCTGCTTGGTTCGATCAGGCTATCAACCTGTTAATTCTATATTTTGAGGCTCTACAGAACTAAAGCTAAATAGGCAAAAGCCCATATAGCTCCATGTAATCCATATCACATGGGCTTTTGACATGAATTTTTCCAGAATATCTTTTGGTCAAACTGCTCTCATCAGACATGAAGTGTGACCTGGTATTATCATGACCAGCTTCGTTCACTTCCATCAATAACCTTCTTTTCCACGCTGGTAACTATTCTTTTATGCTGGCACTGCAGATACGAATCAAGCTACGAATCAACTAACCAACATGCCGCAATAACTGTATGCGTCCCTTTCACCCTCAGCTTCCGGAACTTGTCCGACACATTTGTTGTAATGACCATGGCATGAAAGAAAGCAGCTGAGTGTGCAAGACCTCCTCAACAAATAAACACAATATGAAGCAAATTACCATCAAAGTCACAAACAAGTTGTACACCAAAAGTCATCAGGCATGCATGCACACACATGCATTAATGACGGTAGCACGTCAAAAACAACGTTCAGGCAGCTGTCAAGGCAGACACAACTCCTACGCAAATATACATAGTACCACTTTCCATCATACCAACAAAAGTTGGTTCATCTCTTCTCATACAGTATACTCGTGACAAATCAAACTCTGACAATTCGAACTTTCCATTAATCAAACAAATCACAAAATTTTGGCTGGCTGGCTATACTTTCAATGCATTCTAAAGGTGCTTAAAGGGTCCCTGAAACGGTGTCCATGTAGGCAAAGAGAAGTCGAAGTATTGATAGACATTGAACGATCCATCATCCTACCGCAAAAATTTTTGATCTACCTTGTGCGGAACCAGAGATAATGGATATTAAAAATGACCACCAGCCTTTTCCCTCTCAACTCGTACACCGGAGCGAACCATAAAAAAATAAAGATTACAGGCCGGGACCATGCTCCGCCCACAAATACGTCATCGACGAGATCGGTTTGTTTACTTCCGGTTGACGCGCTCGATCGCTCGCTCGCTCGCTCGCTTTCCCGCTGTCTGCTATGTTCACCTGTGTCTCGCAACCGTCGCTGCGGCTTCTCTCGTACTATAGACCCCGAGCAGAAGGAACGACTTTTGCGGATGAGTGCCGAAATGGGATTTCAGCCTTAAGGCGCGGACACATGTGCGAAAAGTGTGTGCGATTCGCTGCGGCGCGCCGTTGTGAACGACGTCGTAACAACCGATCGCAGCCCGTCGCCTGCGTCCAACCTGCTGGATGTCTACGACAAGCCGCGCGCGGAAAACGCAACGACGGGAAGCGGGAGCCAATACGAGTGCGGAGAGCGGCAGCGTCATGATGCCGTACAGCGCGCTGCTCAGGGCGCTCGGGGCCGAGCCACGCCGGACCGGCATGCCAGCCTTGATGCCGGCCACCGGCGACTGAAAAACGCGCTAGTATTGTTTGTTCTCGTCCATAGCAAGCCCTTGGATAGATGCATGTCAAAAATGCATAATTTCTGACGATCGTTGGCCAATACCGAGTTGCTGGTAAAAGTGATGACTGCGATACAAGCAAATTTCATCCAACAGCCGATTTGGTGCTGCTGCTACTTGGTGCAGTTCGCCTACCGTCTGCTAGCTCCGTTGCTGAAGGCATCGTGGAAATCGAACATATCTTTTATTATGGGACGAGTTCGCAGTAAAGCGATGTGAATAGTAGGCCTTTTATTATAGCGCAGGCAACTTCGAAGCGCCGTCAGCTGCGGTTTCAATGCGAAACCAGATAGGCCTAGCGACGACTAGGGCAGCCTGGGACCAGCGCGCAGTTCGTCGCGCGGCGTTGCCGCAGGCGGTGTCGTTGCCGAAAGATCCACTTTTGCACAGACATATTTTCGTTGCTCGAATCTAGGAAGCATCCTCGCTGGTATCATGGCTGTTTTGCATTTTCTTGTGCGAACGTGATGTACGCCGAGCATGCCGGCCGGCCGGCCAGCCTGGATCCCGTCTGCCGGCGACATAAAAACGAGCTAAAGTGTGTTCTTGACGTAAATAATAAACCCTGGGATAAGAAATGTGAAAAATGTGTCATTTTTGAGGATCGCTGACCAATACTGAGCTGCTGGTAAAGGTAACGACTGTGATACGAGCAAATTTCTTGCCACAACCGTCTCGCAGCTGCCGCTGGTCCGACGTGGGGTCCGGCTCGCCTGGCGCCCGCTCGCTTCGCTGCAGAAGGAGTCGCGGAAAGTGACCATACTATTATTTTATTGTGAGATGATGCTGTTGACTGCAAAGCGATGTGTAGAGTAAACCTTGTATTATAGCTCAGGCGACTTCCGAAGCGCCGGCCGCTGCAGCTTCGATGCCAAAGAGGCAATAGGCCTAGCGACGACCACGGCAGCCAGGCAGCAGCAGAGCTCGTCGCCCTGAGCGCCCGCGAGCGGTGCCGTTGCCGAAAGCTCGCAACATAAGCAGGCGTGCTTTGTCGCTGCTCGAGAAGTATTTCTTATAACAAGGCGATCTTTCCTTGTGATATTTGTACACCATCCCAAGCAGCGCTCAGGCATTGCTGCACGGCGGCGAAGTGCGACACGTTTTGTGAGCGGAGCTTGGGTAGGGCGGCGCAGCGATGCTCACCGCTCCGTGTCTCCCTGCTTGTAGTGGGGCGGCAGTTCGCAAGCGACGATCGGTGCAGCGCGTCGGCCAAGCTTTTAAGGACACGCCGTTCAGAAATCGAGCGCTGAATCCTGACGACGACGACGGCTCGCTCACTTCCATCTTTCGGCAGACATTGCCGAAGGGCAACATCTTGCCGAACCCTGGCTTTGCAACCAACGACACAGCACGGCCGGTCCATTTTGATTGCGCATGCGACGGAGGTCGCGACAGAAATCAGTAGTGCGGTGACTCCAAATCGCACCTCGATTCTCGATTCGGTTCGACGGCGGCGCCGGCGGAGTGACACAAGCGACACGAGCAGACGAAAACATTGTAAACCGGAAGTGCAGTACTAATTTCTGACACCAAACACACAATAACTGCGTAAACATGCATATAAACGACAACTCTGCTTGCTGAAATGCGAAATGTTTCCGAAAAGAGTAAGAGTGTGAAGTATCTAGAGCTTCTAGTTTGTTAAATGCGTGATTTCACGTTGGCACCGCGAACCAATCATAGCCCAGCACTTGTGACGTAAAGAGTACAAACTGACGTAATGAGTACGGATTCGGGCGGAAGTTCACCGCCGCTGGTCGCCGCGAGGCTCGGGAGAGGTAGTTTTTGAAAATGTATTGTAAATTATCTACTCGCCTTTGATGTATTGTACGCGGCATGAACGTTCAGTGGCCTACGCTCTACATAATGCAAGTATTTGTTTGCCAACCTCAGACACCCCTTTCAGGGACCCTTTAATTCATACCACGGATTCTTTTATATTAGCCTAATTCAAAATTTTTGGCTTGTTCCAACACTCCCAGCACGCGAAAAAGTGAAGTCAAGTTCACGGCGCCGTGAGCTCAAAATCCAGTCCCTCCAACCGGTTAGCTCAGTTGCGGTCTGAAGGGGGGCCGTGTCGATTGGAGTCGCCCAGTCGCCACATAGTTTTGTTTTCTGAAATTTGTTACTGGCCGTGCATCAGGGAGCCAAAACCAGCTGCACACCAGTTTGGGCGCTCGTTGGCGTGTTACTGGTCTTTTTTTCTTTTTAGGCGTCGCGGTGTTACGGTACAAATGCGCATTCCCCTTTGCTTCCTTCTGTGAGGTCGTGTGTGCTGAAAATGCATGGTCACCACGAGCTGCTTGTTGTGTCATGGCTCCATCGAGGAAGGCCTTACTACTTTGGAGCAGTTCTGCAGTACACCAAGATGGAATAGCAAAAAATCGTCATTGCCACACAGTTTTCACTAAAAAGCAGATGAACATTGCTTATCTTTTAAACACTTAAATTTGCTGCATTGCAAAACTGTTCGTCGACTTTCAGAACATGAACTTTGGATAACTCTGATCTTTTGTTCAGTCCCTTGAGGTCTTAATGTGGTTTTACTCTATTGGGAAACCAATGCATTACTGATATCTATTTTTCAACCATACAACCAGTTAGAGAGTGCTGGTTAAGTAAAGACATCAGTGCCTTTCACCCATACTTTATTCTGTGCTAAAATATTTGGCTATGTTTGCATGGTTAAGGAGTTCTAAATTACTATTTAGACTTTTGAGCAGTCCTACAATATTGGATACTCGGGCAATTCACTACCTGTTACGTGTGGTAAAGCTCCAGACATTGGACATCGATTTTCAAATCACATTTTTCATCACGCATGATCGTCTCCTTATGACAACGCGCAAAGATTATTAGTTTGTCTTTCAGAATCTAGTTTGTCTTGCATGCACACAACTTAACCCTTGCACCGGAAAAGTGTAGACCCTCTTGAACCTATGCTAACAGGCGCCAGCTTTTACACAAGAAACTTTTAGAGTTACTGAGCAAAAAAGCAGTGCCCCACATGTAGGACACTAGGAATACATGGGTTAAGATGCACTCCTGATAATTCAAACAAAAAACTCCAGTCCCTTGAAGTTTGAATGATGGTTTTATGGTTTTATGGGGTTTAACGTCCCAAAGCGACTAAGGCTATGAGAGACGCCGTAGTGGAGGGCTCCGGAAATTTCGACCACCTGGGGTTCTTTAACGTGCACTGACATCGCACAGTACACGGGCCTTTAGAATTCCTCCTCCAAAGAAATTCGACCGCCGCGGCCGGGATCGAACCCGCGTCTTTCAGGTCAGCAGCTGAGCACCATAACCACTGAGCCACCGCAGCTGCGAAGTTTGAATGAGAGTCTACTGTAACTTGTAAGAAAGAAATTGAAGTTGCTATTTTTAACTTCACATTTCAAACAGCAGCTAAATAAAACTAAAGAGCATTGCTGGCTCTGCCACAAGTATGCAGCTTGAAAGACGTCTCTTGTTCCACTCGGCTTGAACTGGCCGCTAGCTGCCTTGCCCAGTAGAGGGCATTGCCAATGTGTGTTATTACAAATATGGAAGCTGACATCAGCTCATTGCTTGGCACTCTGCCATACAAGCTACAACAGGCCGCCTATACTCCATCTCATAAGTCGTTTGCAGCGCTGTGAAGGCTGCAGCGATATGAGCCAATCAGAACGGCGTGTGCTTTAAAACGTGTTCCTCCCTGCCCCTCACCCCACGACTGGTAGCTCCATCCCTTGGAAGGAAAGAGCACCAGTGTCCAGCTGCTGCATGCAGGAGACTTGGCGGACCCCATGTTGACGAATGGCAGCGCGCCACCTCGCAGGAAGGAGGCCTCCGCAGTGCTGTGTTCATGCAGACTTTCTCTGCTGATTTAACCAGTGAATGAAATGCTTACTGTGCTTTCAAGACATCATCCTGAACCCCCTTTTCAATTGCTGCAATAATTGTTTGAATTGTTTGAAAAATAGCCACAACACTGCTCAAATATTTGAGGAACTATTTGTTGTCTTCCTTGGCTCTGAATGGATGAGAGAGCTCTACTTTTCACGGTGCTGCAAACAACTTATGAGATGAAGTATAGATCCACGCTGTGCTCTGTTAACATGCCACGCTACTTTTAATATTCGATTTCATTCCCTATCCTCTGGTCTTCTGTCACTGGTTGTGGCATCCTGACGATGTAAGCCGTGACAATGGACACGTACCAGTGGCAGAGGACAAAAAGAAAGCAAGACAAAATGAGACATTACAAAACATGGCTCCTAGTCGGCATTACGAGGCATTTAAAGCATAGAGATGTGCAATGCACAGAAAACTCAAAACACATCCTTTACCTGCACTTCACATAATTCCAGGTGACTATAAACACCTCAATAAGGAAGTTGACTGTACTCACATCCAAAATTTGCCCAGCAAGGAACTATTAACGTGCACAGCACACTGCCACAAATATAATGCATTTTACCGCTGCTTTAAAAGGGGGCCCAATGCAGCTTCTGGATACTAGACAGAACAGCTTTGCACACCTCAGCACAAACTCATGAATCCTGCATTCCAAAGATGCTCGACAAGAAACAAACGGAAAAGCAACACACGGATGTGTCACTAGGAAGCAGTTCCTCTTTCAAGAAAAAAAAAAAAAACTGCAGGACAATCTTGTTTCAGCAACATGCATCCAAAGAGGCAGAACCGGAATATGGATCTCGCAGCTACAAGCTGTAGCAAGTGTTCCCTCCGCATAATCAAGCACGCCAGGTGGGCACTGCTTACCCGAATAGAAAGTGTTGATCTTGGCCAGCTCCTTGTCACAGTATTGGAAGAAATCTTCATCAAATGATGCCAGGTACCTTGTGATCACGCTCTGCTCCACCACTAAAAAGCGCAAAGAAACAAGCGAGTATGATCAGTCACACAACTTCCCTGCTTTCTTGAGGAAGCAATTAAACCACTGCTGTAACATGGGCATCCCAAAGTGCACCCCCAACCAATTTTTCGATGCATTCCAAAACATGAAACCAAAACCACCTGCCTTCTATTGCCACAATAGCTGACACAGCTCCTATTGCCACAATAGCTGATGCAGCTCGTTTTATGATGGTCCCTGCACACTAACTGTCAGCTCTAATCACGCGAAGTGTGCACACCGTTGAACCCACATGTTTGTTCTTTCCCTGTACTCACTGCATCCTCTTCAGCAATGCCCTCTGGGCTTTGAAGGTACAGAAACAAACTCTACTGCCAAGGCCACACTAAAACTAAGCCAGCCAAACTGCTCAAGCACACAGGCAACAAAAAATTTTGGGCGCTTCGTATGGCTCGCGATTATTAGCTGCTCTCATCAAAAAATATGAATTTCTGGTCAGTCACTTGGAAAATGCCAACAGACTGGCCTAAGACAATTGTTGCTGCCCTAGCTATGGCCACAGCTCAGAAACCATTCTGAAAGTTGACAACTGTAAACAACTGGGCCTGTTCATGTTACATCTTGAAACAAGCAGAGAAAAAGAATATGTCAGCAGAAGCAAGGCCCCACACAGCATAGTGCTGACTTTTAACAACGCCCGTTCGAATGCACACATCCCACATATACTTCGTGGAAATCACATTCAGTGGAGCTGACATGAGCAGAGAAAAATTATCAGCATGCCAATCCATTCCGCGGTGCCAACGGTTCCGCGCCTAGTGAGCATGCTGCGCCACTGCTGCATCTTGAAGCGAGAAAAATTAGTGTTAATTTTCTTTTCAGTATGTCTTTTTTCTGTGCGGCAGCAATTTTTGAACTGTTTGTGAAAACAGTACAGCACAGACGTTGAGAATGGCCACCTCCGCCAGCGTGGCATGCACCCCAAAAAGTGGCAAATCCAGCAATTTAACTGCGTCCATGGCTGGCTTTGTTGACAGTCTAGATGACAATGACACTCAAGATGCTACCTCATCGTTCAACTTTATTTCAGAGGCTATAAAGACCAAGCAATCAGCACAGAACATCAGTAGCATTGCCTCCTGGGTTAGTTTCTTATCTGGACGTGTTCTGCTTCGCACAGTGACCATTTTGAAAAGGTTATTGATGCTACCGGCGTTGCTTGATGAGGGTTTCCACATCATTTGGGCAAAATTTGATACCGCCTGCGCTGCGAAGGATTCATTCGACTGTTTCATCCAAGCTCAAAGGCGTGAGGGCATACACAGATGGTTTTATAGCCGGAAAACTGTACAAGATAGAACTTTAATTTTTTACAGACGCATGATAGGAGGACATTTTGCTTATGCCAAAATTTCTATAATTTTCTTTTCCTTCTTGGACACAAGCACACCCTTTCCAGTTTCATTCAAATTTTATCTAAAAACCTTTATTTCGTAAATAAAATTAAACAAGACATGAAACATTTTAATGAAGCTCATATCATTAAAAAAGTGCGTCAATGGCTTCATTTTAAGGCGAAAGCCTCATGTGGCCCATTTAGCAACGAAACCCGATGTTGTTCCTGCTCGCCAGGAAAAGTGGTCCACGTCCCCACCAAAGAAAAAAATGTCTATAGGTGCGGGGAATCAGGAGTGGGGGAAGGACCTTTAGTGCATTACTTCACAGCTCTTGGGCCAAGAAAAGTTAACGAAAACTGACAAAATATCGACATTTTTCCCATGACAGGGAAAGAGTTCAGTTTCTGCCGGCTTTCTTTTGTCACAAGGGGCAAAACGCGAACATAATCAGTGGATTTCCTGACCTGCCGTTCAAAATGTTCTGAGAAATTGAAAAGGATT
The DNA here is from genome assembly GCF_055824585.1 of Amblyomma mixtum. Classification (NCBI taxonomy): domain Eukaryota; kingdom Metazoa; phylum Arthropoda; class Arachnida; order Ixodida; family Ixodidae; genus Amblyomma; species Amblyomma mixtum. The sequence continues at coordinate 307,922,369 of NC_143014.1, forward strand.
CTCTGCACAGCGCTAAAGCAAAAAGCAAGAGAGTTCCAACTTGACATTTGTGGACTAGTTTACAGATTACTACCAACAGTGCAAAGGTCAAATAATCTGAAGTGTGCATGACTCATGGCACACTGAAAGAGAACAAGTGTAATGATGCTTGAGCAGCCCCCAAAAACTGCTCTCCCAAGCCCTACAGGATGAAATCAAGCCGTTCATTTAGAACAGCAAAGGCCGTCGGCAAATGGCATACCATGGCACAATATTACACTTTGAGCAAAAATTTACTGGTCTTCTCTGCTTAGGACATAAAACCGCGCTCCTCAAAGTTTCACTGAACGGTCTTTTATTCGTAAAATGTCTCTTTTGTCGACCACTGCTTCATAGAACTGCTGAGGCTTTTGTCATCAAAAGTGGCTTTTTTCCCCCATTTTCCTTGCACATCCATGACTTTTGTTCCGTCCTTGTCCATCAGGTTCGTTTCTATTGAAAGTCCCAATTCAATGGCACTGCCTTGAAGAAACAGCTGACAATGCGCAACAAACCTCCCGGACTTGCCCTGCAGCTTAGCGGTTGACAATGAGAATTCACGCCACTAAACTTGACTCGCCCAAGTCATTTGTCTTCGCTTGGAACAACTGCTAAAGATCACGTACATGCGGCCCGTTGAATGCCTCCTTTATGGCAAAGCGAAGCAGCGAAGGAGCATAGTGCACGTCTACTCTCCTTACGATGAGCCCTCCAACAAAAATGCAGCGTTAAAGGCGTCGGACCCCTTTCACCTTTGGTCTGCAGTGACTTCATGAAGATAAGGAGAGTACAGGTATATCTTTACATGCCAGGAATGAATTGTGTCCTTTGGTCTCACTTCTCTGGCTTCTGCAGGAAGAGATAACCAACCCGGCTTTTCTTTGCTGTTGTTTCATATCAATGTTCTACGCTGAAACCCTCCAAGAAAGAAACCATCTCGATGTCCTCTCATAAACTTTTGGCTTGGAGCGTATCTGATCATCTCCACCATTTTGTTACTTGTGTAGCATGCATGCACAGTGAGCAATTTGCCACTTCCGCGACTAGTGGGCAGGCTTGGGCCGCTGACTGAGGCCAATGCAATGCTCCAGCCTCTATTACTTCCAGTGCTAAGCCGGTTCAAATGTTTGCTCGAAATGACACAGTCACTGAGCAACGATGGACAACTGCGTGCGTTGCAGTGCACCTAAACCCATCCCTCATGGCATAATGTAATCACGAAAAAACATAGTCATGGACCAATATTATGAAGAACATGGTACAAAAAAATTTCTCTACACTTTCCAAATCTGTTCCTGCAAACCTGCCACTCAGCAGGTTCAGGCCTGGTCGTCTGGCATAGCTTGCCCAGCCTGTTCAGGAGCATATGTTGCATACTGTGTCAAGCACTATTCAAGCACTGCATAGGCTCACACCAGCTCGAGGGTTTGGTTTTTTTGGTTTTGTGGAGCTTAACATCCCAAGGCAACTCAGGCTACGAGGGATGCCGTAGTGGAGGGCTTTAAATAGTTTCGACCACCTGGGGTTCTTTTAACGTGCACTGGCATCGCACAGCACACGGGCCTCTAGAATTTAGCCTCCATCGAAATGCGACTGCTGCAGCTGGGATCAAACCCGCATCTTTTGAGTCAGCAGCCGAGCACCATAAGCACTGAGCCACCGTGGTGGCCAAACCAGCTGGAGGGCTGGGCAGAGCCAGAAAAATGCAGCGTTCTACCAAGCATGGCTTAAGCCACGGCTTTTAGATATTGTGCCTCGGCCGAGTTCAGGCTTGTAGCTGCGGCCACAGCTAGATTGGGGTCGTATAAAGAGGGGTCCGTGTCCGGCTTATGATGCTTCATCGTAAGACCAAGCCATGATGATGATGATGCACTTCATCAATGTCAGCTGGATTACGCCCACTAAAGGGCAAAACCCCCTCCCCAATTCACTCCACGTATCCTTGTTTTGCACCAGCTGCAGTAACCCTGACACAACAAATGATGAAACTAGTGACACTGTTTCCTGCATTGAATCATGGTGCTCATGTGAAGTTGGTGACATTACATGAATACCCCGATACTGGACAAATATGGTGCTACATCAATGATCGACTGCAGTAGCACAATCACACTGAGGGATGAAGGAACGAGAGATGGCTTT